>NW_026894426.1:0-131622 GCF_032452875.1 Bos javanicus | reverse complement strand
ACGTAATTGATCATGCACTGATCACGTGGCTCATCATGCACTGATCACGTGGCTGATCACACATGTATCACGTGACTGATCATGCACTGATCACGTGGCTCTCATGCACTGATCACGTGGCTGTCATGCACTGATCACGTGGATATCATGCACTGATCATGTGGCTGATCACACACGTATCACATGACTGATCATGCACTGATCACGTGGCTATCATGCACTGATCACGTGGCTATCATGCACTGATCACGTGGCTTATCAGGCAATGATCACGTAGCTACCATGTACTGGTCACGTAACTGATCATGCACTGAGCACGTAATTGATCATGCACTGATCATGTGGCTGATCATGCACTGATCACGTGGCTGATCATACACTGATCACGTAACTGATCATGCACTGATCACGTGACTGATCATGCACTGATCACGTGGCTATCATGCACTGATCACTTGGCTGGACATACACTGATCACGTGCCTGGTCATGCACTGATCACGTGGCTGATCATGCACTGATCACGTGGCATCATGCACTGATCACGTGGCCTGATCACGTGGCTATCATGCACTGATCACGTGCCTATCATGCACTGATCACGTGGCTTATCAGGCAATGATCACGTAGCTACCATGTACTGGTCACGTAACTGATCATGCACTGAGCATGTAATTGATCATGCACTGATCATGTGGCTGATCATGCACTGATCACGTGGCTGATCATACACTGATCACATAACTGAACATGCACTGATCATGTGACTGATCATGCACTGATCACGTGGCTATCATGCACTGATCACTTGGCTGGACATACACTGATCACGTGCCTGGTCATGCACTGATCACGTGGCTGATCATTCACTGATCACGTGACTGATCATTGCACTGATCTCGTGTCTGATCATGCACTGATCACGTGGCTATCATGCACTGCTCACGTGGCTGATCATGCCATGATCACGCAGCTACCATGTACTGGTCACATGACTGATCATGCACTGATCACGTGACTGATCATGCAGTGATCACGTGGCTATCATGAACTACTCACGTGGCTGATCATGCAATGATCATGTAGCTACCATGTACAGGTCACGTGAATGATCATACACCCATCAGGTGACTGATCATGCACTGATCACGTGGCTATCATGCACGGATCACGAGACTGATCATGCACTGTTCACGTCTATATCATGCACTGATCACATGACTGCCCGTGCACTGATCACGTGGATGATCATACACTAATCTTGTGACAGATCATGCACTGATCACGTGGCTGATCATGCACTGATACCGTGACTGAGCATGGACTGATCACATGACTATCATGTAGTGATCACGTGACTTAATGGCGCTGATCATGTGACTGATCATGCGCTGATCATGTTTGCTATCATACACTGATCATGTGCCTCTGGAGGCAATAAACAAAGAGCTGAGTAGGCACGAATCAAACAGTCAGCAGGCAATAATCATGGAACTCAGGTGTGAGGAATCATGCTGCTCAGCTGGCAATAATCAAGCAGCTGAACAGGAAGGAATTATGCAGCACAGCTGGCAATTGTCAAGCAGATGACAGGCAGGAATCGTGCAGCTCAGCTGGCAATTGTCAAGCAGATGAGCAGACAGTAATCACGCAGCTCAGCAGGCCCAGATCACGTGACTGAGCATGCACTGTTCACGTGGCTGATCATACACTGATCACGTGATGATCATGCACTGATCACTTGGATATCATGCACTGATCACGTGGCTGATCATACACTGTTCACGTGTCTGACCCTGCACTGATCACGTGACTGATCATGCACTGCTCACGTAACTGATCATGCACTGATCACGTGGCTATCATGCACTGATCACGTGGCTGAACATGCACTGTTCACGTGGCTGATCATACACCTGTCACGTGACATATCATGCACTGATCACGTGGCACTCATGCACTGATCACGTGGCTGATCATACTCTGCTCACGTAACTCATGCACACATCAGGTGGCTATCATGCACTGCTCACGTGGCTCGTCATGGAATGATCACGTAGCAACCATATACTGGTAACGTGACTGATCATGCAAAGATCACGTAAATGATCATGCACTGTTCACGTGACTGATCATGTACTGATCACGTGACTGATCATGCACTGACCACGTGGCTATCATGCTCTGCTCACGTGGCTGATCATGCAACGATCACGTAGCAACCATGTACTGGTCACGTGACTGATCATGCACTGATCACGTAATTGATCCTGCACTGATCACGTGGCTCATCATGCACTGATCACGTGGCTGATCACACATGTATCACGTGACTGATCATGCACTGATCACGTGGCCTCATGCACTGATCACGTGGCTATCATGCACTGATCACGTGGCTATCATGCACTGATCACGTGGCTTATCAGGCAGTGATCACGTAGCTACCATGTACTGGTCATGTAACTGATCATGCACTGAGCACGTAATTGATCATGCACTGATCATGTGGCTGATCATGCACTGATCACGTGGCTGATCATACACTGATCACATAACTGAACATGCACTGATCACGTGACTGATCATGCACTGATCACGTGGCTATCATGCACTGATCACTTGGCTGGACATACACTGATCTCGTGTCTGATCATGCACTGATCACGTGGCTATCATGCACTGCTCACGTGGCTGATCATGCCATGATCACGCAGCTACCATGTACTGGTCACATGACTGATCATGCACTGATCACGTGACTGATCATGCAGTGATCACGTGGCTATCATGAACTACTCACGTGGCTGATCATGCAATGATCATGTAGCTACCATGTACAGGTCACGTGAATGATCATACACCCATCAGGTGACTGATCATGCACTGATCACGTGGCTATCATGCACTGATCACGAGACTGATCATGCACTGTTCACGTCTATATCATGCACTGATCACATGACTGCCCATGCACTGATCACGTGGATGATCATACACTAATCTTGTGACAGATCATGTACTGATCACGTGGCTGATCATGCACTGATACTGTGACTGAGCATGGACTGATCACATGACTATCATGTAGTGATCACGTGACTTAATGGCGCTGATCATGTGACTGATCATGCGCTGATCATGTTTGCTATCATACACTGATCATGTGCCTCTGGAGGCAATAAACAAAGAGCTGAGTAGGCACGAATCAAACAGTCAGCAGGCAATAATCATGGAACTCAGGTGTGAGGAATCATGCTGCTCAGCTGGCAATAATCAAGCAGCTGAACAGGCAGGAATTATGCAGCACAGCTGGCAATTGTCAAGCAGATGAAAGGCAGGAATCGTGCAGCTCAGCTGGCAATTGTCAAGCAGATGAGCAGACAGTAATCACGCAGCTCAGCAGGCCCAGATCACGTGACTGAGCATGCACTGTTCACGTGGCTGATCATACACTGATCACGTGATGATCATGCACTGATCACTTGGATATCATGCACTGATCACGTGGCTGATCATACACTGTTCACGTGTCTGACCATGCACTGATCACGTGGCTGATCATGCACTGCTCACGTAACTGATCATGCACTGATCACGTGGCTATCATGCACTGATCACGTGGCTGAACATGCACTGTTCACGTGGCTGATCACACACCTGTCACGTGACATATCATGCACTGATCACGTGGCACTCATGCACTGATCACGTGGCTGATCATACTCTGCTCACGTAACTCATGCACACATCACGTGGCTATCATGCACTGCTCACGTGGCTCGTCATGGAATGATCACATAGCAACCATATACTGGTAACGTGACTGATCATGCAAAGATCACGTAAATGATCATGCACTGTTCACGTGACTGATCATGTACTGATCACGTGACTGATCATGCACTGAACACATGGCTATCATGCTCTGCTCACGTGGCTGATCATGCAACGATCACGTAGCAACCATGTACTGGTCACGTGACTGATCATGCACTGTTCACGTAATTGATCCTGCACTGATCACGTGGCTCATCATGCACTGATCACGTGGCTGATCACACATGTATCACGTGACTGATCATGCACTGATCACGTGGCTGTCATGCACTGATCACGTGGATATCATGCACTGATCACGTGGCTGATCACACACGTATCACATGACTGATCATGCATTGATCACGTGGCTATCATGCACTGATCACGTGGCTATCATGCACTGATCATGTGGCTGATCAGGCAATGATCACGTAGCTACCATGTACTGGTCACGTGACTGATCATGCACTGATCACGTAATTGATCATGCACTGATCATGTGGCTGATCATGCACTGATCACGTGGCTGATCATACACTGATCACATACCTGATCATGCACTGATCACGTGACTGATCATGCACTGATCACGTGGCTATCATGCACTGATCACTTGGCTGGACATACACTGATCACGTGCCTGGTCATGCACTGATCACGTGACTGATCACGCACTGATCTCGTGTCTGATCATGCACTGATCACGTGGCTATCATGCACTGCTCACGTGGCTGAACATGCCATGGTCACGCAGCTACCATGTACTGGTCACATGACTGATCATGCACTGATCACGTGACTGATCATGCAGTGATCACGTGGCTATCATGAACTACTCACGTGACTGATCATGCAATGATCATGTAGCTACCATGTACAGGTCACGTGAATGATCATACACCCATCAGGTGACTGATCATGCACTGATCACGTGGCTATCATGCACGGATCACGAGACTGGTCATGCACTGTTCACGTCTATATCATGCACTGATCACATGACTGCCCGTGCACTGATCACGTGGATGATCATACACTAATCTTGTGACAGATCATGCACTGATCACGTGGCTGATCATGCACTGATACCGTGACTGAGCATGGACTGATCACATGACTATCATGTAGTGATCACGTGACTTAATGGCGCTGATCATGTGACTGATCATGCGCTGATCATGTTTGCTATCATACACTGATCATGTGCCTCTGGAGGCAATAAACAAAGAGCTGAGTAGGCACGAATCAAACAGTCAGCAGGCAATAATCATGGAACTCAGGTGTGAGGAATCATGCTGCTCAGCTGGCAATAATCAAGCAGCTGAGCAGGCAGGAATTACGCAGCACAGCTGGCAATTGTCAAGCAGATGACAGGCAGGAATCGTGCAGCTCAGCTGGCAATTGTCAAGCAGATGAGCAGACAGTAATCACGCAGCTCAGCAGGCCCAGATCACGTGACTGAGCATGCACTGTTCACGTGGCTGATCATACACTGATCACGTGATGATCATGCACTGATCACTTGGATATCATGCACTGATCACGTGGCTGATCATACACTGTTCACGTGTCTGACCATGCACTGATCACGTGGCTGATCATGCACTGCTCACGTAACTGATCATGCACTGATCACGTGGCTATCATGCACTGATCACGTGGCTGAACATGCACTGTTCACGTGGCTGATCACACACCTGTCACGTGACATATCATGCACCGATCACGTGTCACTCATGCACTGATCACGTGGCTGATCATACTCTGCTCACGTAACTCATGCACACATCACGTGGCTATCATGCACTGCTCACGTGGCTCGTCATGGAATGATCACATAGCAACCATATACTGGTAACGTGACTGATCATGCAAAGATCACGTAAATGATCATGCACTGTTCACGTGACTGATCATGTACTGATCACGTGACTGATCATGCACTGAACACGTGGCTATCAAGCTCTGCTCACGTGGCTGATCATGCAACGATCACGTAGCAACCATGTACTGGTAACGTGACTGATCATGCACTGATCACGTAATTGATCCTGCACTGATCACGTGGCTCATCATGCACTGATCACGTGGCTGATCACACATGTATCACGTGACTGATCATGCACTGGTCCCGTGGCTCTCATGCACTGATCACGTGGCTGTCATGCACAGATCACGTGAATATCATGCACTGATCACGTGGCTGATCACACACGTATCACATGACTGATCATGCACTGATCACGTGGCTATCATGCACTGATCACGTGGCTATCATGCACTGATCACGTGGCTGATCAGGCAATGATCACGTAGCTACCATGTACTGGTCACGTGACTGATCATGCACTGAGCACGTAATTGATCATGCACTGATCATGTGGCTGATCATGCACTGATCACGTGGCTGATCATGCACTGATCACGTGGCTATCATGCACTGATCACGTGGCTGGACATACACTGATCACGTGGCTGGTCATGCACTGATCACGTGGCTGATCATGCACTGATCACGTGGCTGATCATGCACTGATCACGTGACTGATCATGCACTGATCACGTGACTGATCATGCACTGATCACGTGGCTATCATGCACTGCTCACGTGGCTGATCATGCCATGATCACGCAGCTACCATGTACTGGTCACATGACTGATCATGCACTGATCACGTGACTGATCATGCAGTGATCACGTGGCTATCATGAACTACTCACGTGGCTGATCATGCAATGATCATGTAGCTACCATGTACAGGTCACGTGAATGATCATACACCCATCAGGTGACTGATCATGCACTGATCACGTGGCTATCATGCACGGATCACGAGACTGATCATGCACTGTTCACGTCTATATCATGCACTGATCACATGACTGCCCGTGCACTGATCACGTGGATGATCATACACTAATCTTGTGACAGATCATGCACTGATCACGTGGCTGATCATGCACTGATACCGTGACTGAGCATGGACTGATCACATGACTATCAGGTAGTGATCACGTGACTTAATGGCGCTGATCATGTGACTGATCATGCGCTGATCATGTTTGCTATCATACACTGATCATGTGCCTCTGGAGGCAATAAACAAAGAGCTGAGTAGGCACGAATCAAACAGTCAGCAGGAAATAATCATGGAACTCAGGTGTGAGGAATCATGCTGCTCAGCTGGCAATAATCAAGCAGCTGAGCAGGCAGGAATTATGCAGCACAGCTGGCAATTGTCAAGCAGATGACAGGCAGGAATCGTGCAGCTCAGCTGGCAATTGTCAAGCAGATGAGCAGACAGTAATCACGCAGCTCAGCAGGCCCAGATCACGTGACTGAGCATGCACTGTTCACGTGTCTGATCATGTACTGATCACGTGACTGATCATGCACTGACCACGTGGCTATCATGCTCTGCTCACCTGGCTGATCATGCACTGTTCAGTCGCAACCATGTACTGGTCACGTGACTGATCATGCACTGATCACGTAATTGATCCTGCACTGATCACGTGGCTCATCATGCACTGATCACGTGGCTGATCACACATGTGTCACGTGACTGATCATGCACTGATCCCGTGGCTCTCATGCACTGATCACGTGGCTGTCATGCACTGATCACGTGGCTATCATGCACTGATCATGTGGCTGATCACACACGTATCACGTGACTGATCATGCACTGATCACGTGGCTATCATGCACTGATCACGTGGCTTATCAGGCAATGATCACGTAGCTACCATGTACTGGTCACGTAACTGATCATGCACTGAGCACGTAATTGATCATGCACTGATCATGTGGCTGATCATGCACTGATCACGTGGCTGATCATACACTGATCACATAACTGATCTTGCACTGATCCCGTGGCTCTCATGCACTGATCACGTGGCTGTCATGCACTGATCACGTGGCTATCATGCACTGCTCACGTGGCTGATCATGCCATGATCACGCAGCTAACATGTACTGGTCACATGACTGATCATGCACTGATCACGTGACTGATCATGCAGTGATCACGTGGCTATCATGAACTACTCACGTGGCTGATCATGCAATGATCATGTAGCTACCATGTACAGGTCACGTGAATGATCATACACCCATCAGGTGACTGATCATGCACTGATCACGTGGCTATCATGCACGGATCACGAGACTGATCATGCACTGTTCACGTCTATATCATGCACTGATCACATGACTGCCCGTGAACTGATCACGTGGATGATCATACACTAATCTTGTGACAGATCATGCACTGATCACGTGGCTGATCATGCACTGATACCGTGACTGAGCATGGACTGATCACATGACTATCATGTAGTGATCACGTGACTTAATGGCGCTGATCATGTGACTGATCATGCGCTGATCATGTTTGCTATCATACACTGATCATGTGCCTCTGGAGGCAATAAACAAAGAGCTGAGTAGGCACGAATCAAACAGTCAGCAGGCAATAATCATGGAACTCAGGTGTGAGGAATCATGCTGCTCAGCTGGCAATAATCAAGCAGCTGAGCAGGCAGGATCGTGCAGCTCAGCTGGCAATTGTCAAGCAGATGAGCAGACAGTAATCACGCAGCTCAGCAGGCCCAGATCACGTGACTGAGCATGCACTGTTCACGTGGCTGATCATACACTGATCACGTGATGATCATGTACTGATCACTTGGATATCATGCACTGATCACGTGGCTGATCATACACTGTTCACGTGTCTGACCATGCACTGATCACGTGGCTGATCATACACTGCTCACGTAACTGATCATGCACTGATCACGTGGCTATCATGCACTGATCACGTGGCTGAACATGCACTGTTCACGTGGCTGATCACACACCTGTCACGTGACATATCATGCACTGATCACGTGGCACTCATGCACTGATCACGTGGCTGATCATACTCTGCTCACGTAACTCATGCACACATCACGTGGCTATCATGCACTGCTCACGTGGCTCGTCATGGAATGATCACGTAGCAACCATATACTGGTAACGTGACTGATCATGCAAAGATCACGTAAATGATCATGCACTGTTCACGTGACTGATCATGTACTGATCACGTGACTGATCATGCACTGACCACGTGGCTATCATGCTCTGCTCACCTGGCTGATCATGCAACGATCACGTCGCAACCATGTACTGGTCACGTGACTGATCATGCACTGATCACGTAATTGATCCTGCACTGATCACGGGGCTCATCATGCACTGATCACGTGGCTGATCACACATGTATCACGTGACTGATCATGCACTGATCACGTGGCTCTCATGCACTGATCACGTGGCTGTCATGCACTGATCACGTGGATATCATGCACTGATCATGTGGCTGATCACACACGTATCACATGACTGATCATGCACTGATCACGTGGCTATCATGCACTGATCACGTGGCTATCATGCACTGATCACGTGGCTTATCAGGCAATGATCACGTAGCTACCTTGTACTGGTCACGTGACTGATCATGCACTGAATTGCACGTAATTGATCATGCACTGATCATGTGGCTGATCATGCACTGATCACGTGGCTGATCATGCACTGATCACGTGCCTGATCATGCACTGATCACGTGGCTGGACATGCACTGATCACGTGCCTGGTCATGCACTGATCACGTGGCTGATCATGCACTGATCACGTGACTGATCATGCACTGATCACGTGTCTGATCATGCACTGATCACGTGACTGATCATGCACTGATCTGCGTGGCTATCATGCACTGCTCACGTGGATGATCATGCCATGATCACGCAGCTACCATGTACTGGTCACATGACTGATCATGCACTGATCACGTGACTGATCATGCAGTGATCACGTGGCTATCATGAACTACTCACGTGGCTGATCATGCAATGATCATGTAGCTACCATGTACAGGTCACGTGAATGATCATACACCCATCAGGTGACTGATCATGCACTGATCACGTGGCTATCATGCACGGATCACGAGACTGATCATGCACTGTTCACGTCTATATCATGCACTGATCACATGACTGCCCGTGCACTGATCACGTGGATGATCATACACTAATCTTGTGACAGATCATGCACTGATCATGTGGCTGATCATGCACTGATACCGTGACTGAGCATGGACTGATCACATGACTATCATGTACTGATCACGTGACTTAATGGCACTGATCATGTGACTGATCATGCGCTGATCATGTTTGCTATCATACACTGATCATGTGCCTCTGGAGGCAATAAACAAAGAGCTGAGTAGGCACGAATCAAACAGTCAGCAGGCAATAATCATGGAACACAGGTGTGAGGAATCATGTTGCTCAGCTGGCAATAATCAAGCAGCTGAGCAGGCAGGAATTACGCAGCACAGCTGGCAATTGTCAAGCAGATGACAGGCAGGAATCGTGCAGCTCAGCTGGCAATTGTCAAGCAGATGAGCAGACAGTAATCACGCAGCTCAGAAGGCCCAGATCACGTGACTGAGCATGCACTGTTCACGTGTCTGATCATGTACTGATCACGTGACTGATCATGCACTGACCACGTGGCTATCATGCTCTGCTCACCTGGCTGATCATGCAACGATCACGTCGCAACCATGTACTGGTCACGTGACTGATCATGCACTGATCACGTAATTGATCCTGCACTGATCACGTGGCTCATCATGCACTGATCACGTGGCTGATCACACATGTATCACGTGACTGATCATGCACTGATCCCGTGGCTCTCATGCACTGATCACGTGGCTGTCATGCACTGATCACGTGGATATCATGCACTGATCATGTGGCTGATCACACACGTATCACATGACTGATCATGCATTGATCACGTGGCTATCATGCACTGATCACGTGGCTTATCAGGCAATGATCACGTGGCTACCATGTACTGGTCACATAACTGATCATGCACTGAGCACGTAATTGATCATGCACTGATCACGTGGCTGATCATGCACTGATCACGTGGCTGATCATACACTGATCACATAACTGATCATGCACTGATCACGTGGCTCATCATGCACTGATCACGTGGCTGATCATGCACTGATCACGTGGCTATCATGCGCTGCTCACGTGGCTGATCATGCCATGATCACGCAGCTACCATGTACTGGTCACATGACTGATCATGCACTGATCACGTGACTGATCATGCAGTGATCACGTGGCTATCATGAACTACTCACTTGGCTGATCATGCAATGATCATGTAGCTACCATGTACAGGTCACGTGAATGATCATACACCCATCAGTTGACTGATCATGCACTGATCACGTGGCTATCATGCACGGATCACGAGACTGATCATGCACTGTTCACGTCTATATCATGCACTGATCACATGACTGCCCGTGCACTGATCACGTGGATGATCATACACTAATCTTGTGACAGATCATGCACTGATCACGTGGCTGATCATGCACTGATACCGTGACTGAGCATGGACTGATCACATGACTATCATGTAGTGATCACGTGACTTAATGGCGCTGATCATGTGACTGATCATGCGCTGATCATGTTTGCTATCATACACTGATCATGTGCCTCTGGATGCAATAAACAAAGAGCTGAGTAGGCACGAATCAAACAGTCAGCAGGCAATAATCATGGAACTCAGGTGTGAGGAATCATGCTGCTCAGCTGGCAATAATCAAGCAGCTGAGCAGGCAGGAATTACGCAGCACAGCTGGCAATTGTCAAGCAGATGACAGGCAGGAATCGTGCAGCTCAGCTGGCAATTGTCAAGCAGATGAGCAGACAGTAATCACGCAGCTCAGCAGGCCCAGATCACGTGACTGAGCATGCACTGTTCACGTGGCTGATCATACACTGATCACGTGATGATCATGCACTGATCACTTGGATATCATGCACTGATCACGTGGCTGATCATACACTGTTCACGTGTCTGACCATGCACTGATCACGTGGCTGATCATACACTGCTCACGTAACTGATCATGCACTGATCACGTGGCTATCATGCACTGATCACGTGGCTGAACATGCACTGTTCACGTGGCTGATCACACACCTGTCACGTGACATATCATGCACTGATCACGTGGCACTCATGCACTGATCACGTGGCTGATCATACTCTGCTCAGGTAACTCATGCACACATCACGTGGCTATCATGCACTGCTCACGTGGCTCGTCATGGAATGATCACGTAGCAACCATATACTGGTAACGTGACTGATCATGCAAAGATCACGTAAATGATCATGCACTGTTCACGTGACTGATCATGTACTGATCACGTGACTGATCATGCACTGACCACGTGGCTATCATGCTCTGCTCACGTGGCTGATCATGCAACGATCACGTAGCAACCATGTACTGGTCACGTGACTGATCATGCACTGATCACGTAATTGATCCTGCACTGATCACGTGGCTGATCATGCACTGATCACGTGGCTGATCACACATGTATCACGTGACTGATCATGCACTGATAACGTGGCTCTCATGCACTGATCACGTGGCTGTCATGCACTGATCACGTGGTTATCATGCACCGATCACGAGACTGGTCATGCAGTGTTCACGTCTATATCATGCACTGATCACATGACTGCCCGTGCACTGATCACGTGATGATCATACACTAATCTTGTGACAGATCATTGACTGATCACGTGGCTGATCATGCACTGATACCGTGAGTGAGCATGGACTGATCACATGACTATCATGTAGTGATCACGTGACTTAATGGCGCTGATCATGTGACTGATCATGCGCTGATCATGTTTGCTATCATACACTGATCATGTGCCTCTGGAGGCAATAAACAAAGAGCTGAGTAGGCACGAATCAAACAGTCAGCAGGCAATAATCATGGAACTCAGGTGTGAGGAATCATGCTGCTCAGCTGGCATAATCAAGCAGCTGAGCAGGCAGGAATCGTGCAGCTCAGCTGGCAATTGTCAAGCAGATGAGCAGACAGTAATCACGCAGCTCAACAGGCCCAGATCACGTGACTGAGCATGCACTGTTCACGTGGCTGATCATACACTGATCACGTGATGATCATGTACTGATCACTTGGATATCATATACTGATCACGTGGCTGATCATACACTGTTCACGTGTCTGACCATGCACTGATCACGTGGCTGATCATACACTGCTCACGTAACTGATCATGCACTGATCACGTGGCTATCATGCACTGATCACGTGGCTGAACATGCACTGTTCACGTGGCTGATCACACACCTGTCACGTGACATATCATGCACTGATCACGTGGCACTCATGCACTGATCACGTGGCTGATCATACTCTGCTCACGTAACTCATGCACACATCACGTGGCTATCATGCACTGCTCACGTGGCTCGTCATGGAATGATCACGTAGCAACCATGTACTGGTAACGTGACTGATCATGCAAAGATCACGTAAATGATCATGCACTGTTCACGTGACTGATCATGTACTGATCACGTGACTAATCATGCACTGACCACGTGGCTATCATGCTCTGCTCACCTGGCTGATCATGCAACGATCACGTCGCAACCATGTACTGGTCACGTGACTGATCATGCACTGATCACGTAATTGATCCTGCACTGATCACGTGGCTCATCATGCACTGATCACGTGGCTGATCACACATGTATCACGTGACTGATCATGCACTGATCCCGTGGCTCTCATGCACTGATCACGTGGCTGTCATGCACTGATCACATGGTTATCATGCAGCGATCACGAGACTGGTCATGCACTGTTCACGTCTATATCATGCACTGATCACATGACTGCCCGTGCACTGATCACGTGGATGATCATACACTAATCTTGTGACAGATCATGCACTGATCACGTGGCTGATCATGCACTGATACCGTGACTGAGCATGGACTGATCACATGACTATCATGTAGTGATCACGTGACTTAATGGCGCTGATCATGTGACTTATCATGCGCTGATCATGTTTGCTATCATACACTGATCATGTGCCTCTGGAGGCAATAAACAAAGAGCTGAGTAGGCACGAATCAAACAGTCAGCAGGCAATAATCATTGAACACAGGTGTGAGGAATCATGCTGCTCAGCTGGCAATAATCAAGCAGCTGAGCAGGCAGGAATTACGCAGCACAGCTGGCAATTGTCAAGCAGATGACAGGCAGGAATCGTGCAGCTCAGCTGGCAATTGTCAAGCAGATGAGCAGACAGTAATCACGCAGCTCAGCAGGCCCAGATCACGTGACTGAGCATGCACTGTTCACGTGTCTGATCATGTACTGATCACGTGACTGATCATGCACTGACCACGTGGCTATCATGCTCTGCTCACGTGGCTGATCATGCAACGATCACGTAGCAACCATGTACTGGTCTCGTGACTGATCATGCACTGATCACGTAATTGATCCTGCACTGATCACGTGGCTCATCATGCACTGATCACGTGGCTGATCACACATGTATCACGTGAATGATCATGCACTGATCCCGTGGCTCTCATGCACTGATCACGTGGCTGTCATGCACTGATCACGTGGATATCATGCACTGATCATGTGGCTGATCACACACGTATCACATGACTGATCATGCACTGATCACGTGGCTATCATGCACTGATCACGTGGCTATCATGCACTGATCACGTGGCTTATCAGGCAATGATCACGTAGCTACCTTGTACTGGTCACGTAACTGATCATGCACTGAGCACGTAATTGATCATGCACTGATCATGTGGCTGATCATGCACTGATCACGTGGCTGAACATGCACTGATCACGTGGCTATCATGCACTGATCACTTGGCTGGACATACACTGATCACGTGCCTGGTCATGCACTGATCACGTGGCTGATCATGCACTGATCACGTGACTGATCATGCACTGATCTCGTGTCTGATCATGCACTGATCACGTGACTGATCATGCACTGATCTCGTGACTGATCATGCACTGATCACGTGGCTATCATGCACTGCTCACGTGGCTGATCATGCCATGATCACGCAGCTGCCATGTACTGGTCACATGACTGATCATGCACTGATCACGTGACTGATCATGCAGTGATCACGTGGCTATCATGAACTACTCACGTGGCTGATCATGCAATGATCATGTAGCTACCATGTACAGGTCACGTGAATGATCATACACCCATCAGGTGACTGATCATGCACTGATCACGTGGCTATCATGCACTGATCACGAGACTGATCATGCACTGTTCACGTCTATATCATGCACTGATCACATGACTGCCCGTGCACTGATCACGTGGATGATCATACACTAATCTTGTGACAGATCATGCACTGATCACGTGGCTATTCATGCACTGATACCGTGACTGAGCATGGACTGATCACATGACTATCATGTAGTGATCACGTGACTTAATAGCGCTGATCATGTGACTGATCATGCGCTGATCATGTTTGCTATCATACACTGATCATGTGCCTCTGGAGGCAATAAACAAAGAGCTGAGTAGGCACGAATCAAACAGTCAGCAGGCAATAATCATGGAACACAGGTGTGAGGAATCATGCTGCTCAGCTGGCAATAATCAAGCAGCTGAGCAGGCAGGAATTACGCAGCACAGCTGGCAATTGTCAAGCAGATGACAGGCAGGAATCATGCAGCTCAGCTGGCAATTGTCAAGCAGATGAGCAGACAGTAATCACGCAGCTCAGCAGGCCCAGATCACGTGACTGAGCATGCACTGTTCACGTGTCTGATCATACACTGATCACGTGACTGATCATGCACTGACCACGTGGCTATCATGCTCTGCTCACGTGGCTGATCATGCAACGATCACGTCGGAACCATGTACTGGTCACCTGACTGATCATGCACTGATCACGTAATTGATCCTGCACTGATCACGTGGCTCATCATGCACTGATCACGTGGCTGAACACACATGTGTCACGTGACTTATCATGCACTGATCCCGTGGCTCTCATGCACTGATCACGTGGCTTCATGCACTGATCACGTGGATATCATGCACTGATCATGTGGCTGATCACACACGTATCACATGACTGATCATGCACTGATCCCGTGGCTATCATGCACTGATCACGTGGCTATCATGCACTGATCACGTGGCTTATCAGGCAATGATCACTTAGCTACCATGTACTGGTCACGTAACTGATCATGCACTGAGCACGTAATTGATCATGCACTGATCATGTGGCTGATCATGCACTGATCACGTGGCTGATCATACACTGATCACATAACTGATCATGCACTGATCACGTGACTGATCATGCACTGATCACGTGGCTATCATGCACTGATCACTTGGCTGGACATACACTGATCACGTGCCTGGTCATGCACTGATCACGTGGCTGATCATGCACTGATCACGTGACTGATCATGCACTGATCTCGTGTCTGATCATGCACTGATCACGTGGCTATCATGCACTGCTCACGTGGCTGAACATGCCATGGTCACGCAGCTACCATGTACTGGTCACATGACTGATCATGCACTGATCACGTGACTGATCATGCATTGATCACGTGGCTATCATGAACTACTCACGTGGCTGATCATACTCTGCTCACGTAACTCATGCACACATCACGTGGCTATCATGCACTGCTCACGTGGCTCGTCATGGAATGATCACGTAGCAACCATATACTGGTAACGTGACTGATCATGCAAAGATCACGTAAATGATCATGCACTGTTCACGTGACTGATCATGTACTGATCACGTGACTATCATGCACTGACCACGTGGCTGATCATGCTCTGCTCACGTGGCTGATCATGCAACGATCACGTGGCTACCATGTACTGGTCACGTGACTGATCATGCACTGATCATGTAGCTACCATGTACAGGTCACGTGAATGATCATACACCCATCAGGTGACTGATCATGCACTGATCACGTGGCTATCATGCACGGATCACGATACTGGTCATGCACTGTTCACGTCTATATCATGCACTGATCACATGACTGCCCGTGCACTGATTACGTGGATGATCATACACTAATCTTGTGACAGATCATGCACTGATCACGTGGCTGATCATGCACTGATACCGTGACTGAGCATGGACTGATCACATGACTATCATGTAGTGATCACGACTTAATGGCGCTGATCATGTGACTGATCATGCGCTGATCATGTTTGCTATCATACACTGATCATGTGCCTCTGGAGGCAATAAACAAAGAGCTGAGTAGGCACGAATAAAACAGTCAGCAGGCAATAATCATGGAACTCAGGTGTGAGGAATCATGCTGCTCAGCTGGCAATAATCAAGCAGCTGAGCAGGCAGGAATCGTGCAGCTCAGCTGGCAATTGTCAAGCAGATGAGCAGACAGTAATCACGCAGCTCAGCAGGCCCAGATCACGTGACTGAGCATGCACTGTTCACGTGGCTGATCATACACTGATCACGTGATGATCATGTACTGATCACTTGGATATCATGCACTGATCACGTGGCTGATCATACACTGTTCACGTGTCTGACCATGCACTGATCACGTGGCTGATCATACACTGCTCACGTAACTGATCATGCACTGATCACGTGGCTATCATGCACTGATCACGTGGCTGAACATGCACTGTTCACGTGGCTGATCACACACCTGTCACGTGACATATCATGCACTGATCACGTGGCACTCATGCACTGATCACGTGGCTGATCATACTCTGCTCACGTAACTCATGCACACATCACGTGGCTATCATGCACTGCTCACGTGGCTCGTCATGGAATGATCACGTAGCAACCATATACTGGTGACGTGACTGATCATGCAAAGATCACGTAAATGATCATGCACTGTTCACGTGACTGATCATGTACTGATCACGTGACTGATCATGCACTGACCACGTGCCTATCATGCTCTGCTCACGTGGCTGATCATGCAACGATCACGTAGCAACCATGTACTGGTCACGTGACTGATCATGCACTGATCACGTAATTGATCCTGCACTGATCACGTGGCTCATCATGCACTGATCACGTGGCTGATCACACATGTATCACGTGACTGATCATGCACTGATCCCGTGGCCTCATGCACTGATCACGTGGCTGATCATGCACTGATCACGTGGCTATCATGCACTGATCACGTGGCTTATCAGGCAGTGATCACGTAGCTACCATGTACTGGTCATGTAACTGATCATGCACTGAGCACGTAATTGATCATGCACTGATCATGTGGCTGATCATGCACTGATCACGTGGCTGATCATACACTGATCACATAAATGAACATGCACTGATCACGTGACTGATCATGCACTGATCACGTGGCTATCATGCACTGATCACTTGGCTGGACATACACTGATCACGTGCCTGGTCATGCACTGATCACGTGGCTGATCATGCACTGATCACGTGACTGATCATGCACTGATCTCGTGTCTGATCATGCACTGATCACGTGGCTATCATGCACTGCTCACGTGGCTGATCATGCCATGATCACGCAGCTACCATGTACTGGTCACATGACTGATCATGCACTGATCACGTGACTGATCATGCAGTGATCACGTGGCTATCATGAACTACTCACGTGGCTGATCATGCAATGATCATGTAGCTACCATGTACAGGTCACGTGAATGATCATACACCCATCAGGTGACTGATCATGCACTGATCACGTGGCTATCATGCACGGATCACGAGACTGATCATGCACTGTTCACGTCTATATCATGCACTGATCACATGACTGCCCGTGCACTGATCACGTGGATGATCATACACTAATCTTGTGACAGATCATGTACTGATCACGTGGCTGATCATGCACTGATACTGTGACTGAGCATGGAGTGATCACATGACTATCATGTAGTGATCACGTGACTTAATGGCACTGATCATGTGACTGATCATGCGCTGATCATGTTTGCTATCATACACTGATCATGTGCCTCTGGAGGCAATAAACAAAGAGCTGAGTAGGCACGAATCAAACAGTCAGCAGGAAATAATCATGGAAATCAGGTGTGAGGTATCATGCTGCTCAGCTGGCAATAATCAAGCAGCTGAGCAGGCAGGAATTACGCAGCACAGCTGGCAATTGTCAAGCAGATGACAGGCAGGAATCGTGCAGCTCAGCTGGCAATTGTCAAGCAGATGAGCAGACAGTAATCACGCAGCTCAGCAGGCCCAGATCACGTGACTGAGCATGCACTGTTCACGTGGCTGATCATACACTGATCACGTGATGATCATGTACTGATCACTTGGATATCATGCACTGATCACGTGGCTGATCATACACTGTTCACGTTTCTGACCATGCACTGATCACGTGGCTGATCATACACTGCTCACGTAACTGATCATGCACTGATCCCGTGGCTCTCATGCACTGATCACGTGGCTGTCATGCACTGATCACGTGGCTATCATGCACTGATCACGTGGCTTATCAGGCAATGATCACGTAGCTACCTTGTACTGGTCACGTAACTGATCATGCACTGAGCACGTAATTGATCATGCACTGATCATGTGGCTGATCATGCACTGATCACGTGGCTGATCATACACTGATCACATAATTGATCATGCACTGATCACGTGACTGATCATGCACTGATCACGTGGCTATCATGCACTGAGCACTTGGCTGGACATACACTGATCACGTGCCTGGTCATGCACTGATCACGTCGCTGATCATGCACTGGTCACGTGACTGAAAATGCACTGATCTCGTGTCTGATCATGCACTGATCACGTGACTGATCATGCACTGATCTCGTGACTGATCATGCACTGATCACGTGGCTATCATGCACTGCTCACGTGGCTGATCATGCCTTGAACACGCAGCTACCATGTACTGTCACATGACTGATCATGCACTGATCACGTGACTGATCATGCAGTGATCACGTGGCTATCATGAACTACTCACGTGGCTGATCATGCAATGATCATGTAGCTACCATGTACAGGTCACGTGGCTGATCACACACGTGTCACGTGACATATCATGCACTGATCACGTGGCACTCATGCACTGATCACGTGGCTGATCATACTCTGCTCACGTAACTCATGCACACATCACGTGGCTATCATGCACTGCTCACGTGGCTCGTCATGGAATGATCACGTAGCAACCATATACTGGTAACGTGACTGATCATGCAAAGATCACGTAAATGATCATGCACTGTTCACGTGACTGATCATGTACTGATCACGTGACTGATCATGCACTGACCACGTGGCTATCATGCTCTGCTCACGTGGCTGATCATGCAACGATCACGTAGCAACCATGTACTGGTCACGTGACTGATCATGCACTGATCACGTAATTGATCCTGCACTGATCACGTGGCTCATCATGCACTGATCACGTGGCTGATCACACATGTATCACGTGACTGATCATGCACTGATCCCGTGGCTCTCATGCACTGATCACGTGGCTGTCATGCACTGATCACGTGGCTATCATGCACTGATCACGTGGCTTATCAGGCAATGATCACGTAGCTACCTTGTACTGGTCACGTAACTGATCATGCACTGAGCACGTAATTGATCATGCACTGATCATGTGGCTGATCATGCACTGATCACGTGGCTGATCATACACTGATCACATAATTGATCATGCACTGATCACGTGACTGATCATGCACTGATCACGTGGCTATCATGCACTGAGCACTTGGCTGGACATACACTGATCACGTGCCTGGTCATGCACTGATCACGTCGCTGATCATGAACTGGTCACGTGACTGAAAATGCACTGATCTCGTGTCTGATCATGCACTGATCACGTGACTGATCATGCACTGATCTCGTGACTGATCATGCACTGATCACGTGGCTATCATGCACTGCTCACGTGGCTAATCATGCCTTGATCACGCAGCTACCATGTACTGGTCACATGACTGATCATGCACTGATCACGTGACTGATCATGCAGTGATCACGTGGCTATCATGAACTACTCACGTGGCTGATCATGCAATGATCATGTAGCTACCATGTACAGGTCACGTGAATGATCATACACCCATCAGGTGACTGATCATGCACTGATCACGTGGCTATCATGCACTGATCACGAGACTGATCATGCACTGTTCACGTCTATATCATGCACTGATCACATGACTGCCCGTGCACTGATCACGTGGATGATCATACACTAATCTTGTGACAGATCATGCACTGATCACGTGGCTGATCATGCACTGATACCGTGACTGAGCATGGACTGATCACATGACTATCATGTAGTGATCACGTGACTTAATGGCGCTGATCATGTGACTGATCATGCGCTGATCATGTTTGCTATCATACACTGATCATGTGCCTCTGGAGGCAATAAACAAAGAGCTGAGTAGGCACGAATCAAACAGTCAGCAGGCAATAATCATGGAACTCAGGTGTGAGGAATCATGCTGCTCAGCTGGCAATAATCAAGCAGCTGAGCAGGCAGGAATTACGCAGCACAGCTGGCAATTGTCAAGCAGATGACAGGCAGGAATCGTGCAGCTCAGCTGGCAATTGTCAAGCAGATGAGCAGACAGTAATCACGCAGCTCAGCAGGCCCAGATCACGTGACTGAGCATGCACTGTTCACGTTGCTGATCATACACTGATCACGTGATGATCATGTACTGATCACTTGGATATCATGCACTGATCACGTGGCTGATCATACACTGATCACGTAACTGATCATGCACTGATCACGTGGCTATCATGCACTGATCACGTGGCTGAACATGCACTGTTCACGTGGCTGATCACACACGTGTCACGTGACATATCATGCACTGATCACGTGGCACTCATGCACTGATCACGTGGCTGATCATACTCTGCTCACGTAACTCATGCACACATCACGTGGCTATCATGCACTGCTCACGTGGCTCGTCATGGAATGATCACGTAGCAACCATATACTGGTAACGTGACTGATCATGCAAAGATCACGTAAATGATCATGCACTGTTCACGTGACTGATCATGTACTGATCACGTGACTGATCATGCACTGACCACGTGGCTATCATGCTCTGCTCACGTGGCTGATCATGCAACGATCACGTAGCAACCATGTACTGGTCACGTGACTGATCATGCACTGATCACGTAATTGATCCTGCACTGATCACGTGGCTCATCATGCACTGATCACGTGGCTGATCACACATGTATCACGTGACTGATCATGCACTGATCCCGTGGCTCTCATGCACTGATCACGTGGCTGTCATGCACTGATCACGTGGATATCATGCACTGATCATGTGGCTGATCACACACGTATCACATGACTGATCATGCACTGATCACGTGGCTATCATGCACTGATCACGAGACTGATCATGCACTGTTCACGTCTATATCATGCACTGATCACATGACTGCCCATGCACTGATCACGTGGGTGATCATACACTGATACCGTGACTGAGCATGGACTGATCACGTGGCTCTCATGCACTGATCACATGGCTGATCACACATGTATCACGTGACTGATCATGTACTGATCCCGTGGCTCTCATGCACTGATCACGTGGCTGTCATGCACTGATCACGTGGATATCATGCACTGATCATGTGGCTGATCACACACGTATCACATGACTGATCATGCACTGATCACGTGGCTATCATGCACTGATCACGTGGCTATCATGCACTGATCACGTGGCTTATCAGGCAAAGATCACGTAGCTACCATGTACTGTTCACGTAACTGATCATGCACTGAGCACGTAATTGATCATGCACTGATCATGTGGCTGATCATGCACTGATCACGTGTCTGATCATACACTGACCACATAACTGATCATTCACTGATTACGTGACTGATCATGCACTGATCACGTGGCTGATCATGCACTGATCACTTGGCTGGACATACACTGATCTCGTGTCTGATCATGCACAGATCACGAGGCTATCATGCAGTGCTCACGTGGCTGATCATGCCATGATCACGCAGCTACCATGTACTGGTCACATGACTGATCATGCACTGATCACGTGAATGATCATGCAGTGATCACGTGGCTATCATGAACTACTCACGTGGCTGATCATGCAATGATCATGTAGCTACCATGTACAGGTCACGTGAATGATCATACACCCATCAGGTGACTGATCATGCACTGATCACGTGGCTATCATGCACTGATCACGAGACTGATCATGCACTGTTCACGTCTATATCATGCACTGATCACATGACTGCCCGTGCACTGATCACGTGGATGATCATACACTAATCTTGAGACAGATCATGCACTGATCACGTGGCTGATCATGCACTGATACCGTGACTGAGCATGGACTGATCACATGACTATCATGTAGTGATCACGTGACTTAATGGCGCTGATCATGTGACTGATCATGCGCTGATCATGTTTGCTATCATACACTGATTATGTGCCTCTGGAGGCAATAAACAAAGAGCTGAGTAGGCACGAATCAAACAGTCAGCAGGCAATAATCATGGAACTCAGGTGTGAGGAATCATGCTGCTCAGCTGGCAATAATCAAGCAGGTGAACAGGCAGGAATTACGCAGCACAGCTGGCAATTGTCAAGCAGATGACAGGCATTAATCGTGCAGTTCAGCTGGCAATTGTCAAGTAGATGAGCAGACAGTAATCACGCAGCTCAGCAGGCCCAGATCACGTGACTGAGCATGCACTGTTCACGTGGCTGATCATACACTGATCACGTGATGATCATGCACTGATCACTTGGATATCATGCACTGATCACGTGGCTGATCATACACTGTTCACTTGTCTGACCATGCACTGATCACGTGGCTGATCATACACTGCTCACGTAACTGATCATGCACTGATCACGTGGCTATCATGCACTGATCAAGTGGCTGAACATGCACTGTTCACGTGTCTGATCACACACCTGTCACGTGACATATCCTGCACTGATCACGTGGCACTCATGCACTGATCACGTGGCTGCTCATACTCTGCTCACGTAACTCATGCACACATCACGTGGCTATCATGCACTGCTCACGTGGCTCGTCATGAAATGATCACGTAGCAACCATATACTGGTAACGTGACTGATCAAGCAAAGATCACGTAAATGATCATGCACTGTTCACGTGACTGATCATGTACTGATCACGTGACTGATCATGCACTGACCACGTGGCTATCATGCTCTGCTCACGTGGCTGATCATGCAACGATCACGTAGCAACCATGTACTGGTCACGTGACTGATCATGCACTGATCACGTAATTGATCCTGCACTGATCACGTGGCTCATCATGAACTGATCACGTGGCTGATCACACATGTATCACGTGACTGATCATGCACTGATCCCGTGGCTCTCATGCACTGATCACTTGGCTGTCATACACTGATCACGTGGATATCATGCACTGATCACGTGGCTGATCAACACACGTATCACATGATTGATCATGCACTGATCACGTGGCTATCATGCACTGATCACGTGGCTATCATGCACTGATCATGTGGCTGATGAGGCAATGATCACGTAGCTACCATGTACTGGTCACATGACTGATCATGCACTGATCACGTAATTGATCATGCACTAATCATGTGCCTGACCATGCACTGATCACGTGGCTGATCATACACTGATCACATAACTGATTATGCACTGATCACGTGACTGATCATGCACTGATCACGTGGCTATAATGCACTGATCACTTGGCTGGAAATACAATGATCACGTGCCTGGTCATGCACTGATCACGTGGCTGATCATGCACTGATCACGTGCCTGATCATGCACTGATCTCGTGTCTCATCATGCACTGATCACGTGGCTATCATGCACTGCTCACGTGGCTGATCATGCCATGATCACGCAGCTACCATGTACTGGTCACATGACTGATCATGCACTGATCACTTGACTGATCATGCAGTGATCACGTGGCTATCATGCACTACTCACGTGGCTGATCATGCAATGATCATGTAGCTACCATGTACAGGTCACGTGAATGATCATACACCCATCAGGTGACTGATCATGCACTGATCACGTGGCTATCATGCAATGATCACGAGACTGATCAAGCACTGTTCACGTCTATATCATGCACTGATCACATGACTGCCCGTGCACTGATCACGTGGATGATCATACACTAATCTTGTGACAGATCATGCACTGATCACGTGGCTGATCATGCACTTATACCGTGACTGAGCATGGACTGATCACATGACTATCATGTAGTGATCACGTGACTTAATGGCGCTGATCATGTGACTGATCATGCGCTGATCATGTTTGCTATCATACACTGATCATGTGCCTCTGGAGGCAATAAACAAAGAGCTGAGTAGGCACGAATCAAACAGTCAGCAGGCAATAATCATGGAACTCAGGTGTGAGGAATCATGCTGCTCAGCTGGCAATAATCAAGCAGCTGAGCAGGCAGGAATTACGCAGCACAGCTGGCAATTGTCAAGCAGATGACAGGCAGGAAACGTGCAGCTCAGCTGGCAATTGTCAAGCAGATGAGCAGACAGTAATCACGCAGCTCAGCAGGCGCCAGATCACGTGACTGAGCATGCACTGTTCACGTGGCTGATCATACACTGATCACGTGATGATCATGCACTGATCACTTGGATATCATGCACTGATCACGTGGCTGATCATACACTGTTCACGTGTCTGACCATGCACTGATCACGTGGCTGATCATACACTGCTCACGTAACTGATCATGCACTGATCACGTGGCTATCATGCACTGATCACGTGGCTGAACATGCACTGTCTCACGTGGCTGATCACACACCTGTCACGTGACATATCATGCACTGATCACGTGGCACTCATGCACTGATCACGTGGCTGATCATACTCTGCTCACGTAACTCATGCACACATCACGTGGCTATCATGCACTGCTCACGTGGCTCGTCATGGAATGATCACGTAGCAACCATATACTGGTAACGTGACTGATCATGCAAAGATCACGTAAATGATCATGCACTGTTCACGTGACTGATCATGTACTGATCACGTGACTGATCATGCACTGACCACGTGGCTATCATGCTCTGCTCACCTGGCTGATCATGCAACGATCACGTAGCAACCATGTACTGGTCACGTGACTGATCATGCACTGATCACGTAATTGATCCTGCACTGATCACGTGGCTCATCATGCACTGATCACGTGGCTGATCACACATGTATCACGTGACTGATCATGTACTGATCCCGTGGCTCTCATGCACTGATCACGTGGCTGTCATGCACTGATCACGTGGATATCATGCACTGATCATGTGGCTGATCACACACGTATCACATGACTGATCATGCACTGATCACGTGGCTATCATGCACTGATCACGTGGCTATCATGCACTGATCACGTGGCTTATCAGGCAATGATCACGTAGCTACCATGTACTGTTCACGTAACTGATCATGCACTGAGCACGTAATTGATCATGCACTGATCATGTGGCTGATCATGCACTGATCACGTGTCTGATCATACACTGATCACATAACTGATCATTCACTGATCACGTGACTGATCATGCACTGATCACGTGGCTATCATGCACTGATCACTTGGCTGGACATACACTGATCACGTGCCTGGTCATGCACTCATCACGTGGCTGACCATGCACTGATCACGTGACTGATCATGCACTGATCACGTGGCTATCATGCACTGCTCACGTGGCTGATCATGCCATGATCACGCAGCTACCATGTACTGGTCACATGACTGATCATGCACTGATCACGTGACTGATCATGCAGTGATCACGTGGCTATCATGAACTACTCACGTGGCTGATCATGCAATGATCATGTAGCTACCATGTACAGGTCTCGTGAATGATCATACACCCATCAGGTGACTGATCATGCACTGATCACGTGGCTATCATGCACTGATCACGAGACTGATCATGCACTGTTCACGTCTATATCATGCACTGATCACATGACTGCCCGTGCACTGATCACGTGGATGATCATACACTAATCTTGAGACAGATCATGCACTGATCACGTGGCTGATCATGCACTGATACCGTGACTGAGCATGGACTGATCACATGACTATCATGTAGTGATCACGTGACTTAATGGCGCTGATCATGTGACTGATCATGCGCTGATCATGTTTGCTATCATACACTGATCATGTGCCTCTGGAGGCAATAAACAAAGAGCTGAGTAGGCACGAATCAAACAGTCAGCAGGCAATAATCATGGAACTCAGGTGTGAGGAATCATGCTGCTCAGCTGGCAATAATCAAGCAGCTGAGCAGGCAGGAATTACGCGGCACAGCTGGCAATTGTCAAGCAGATGACAGGCAGGAATCGTGCAGCTCAGCTGGCAATTGTCAAGCAGATGAGCAGACAGTAATCACGCAGCTCAGCAGGCCCAGATCACGTGACTGAGCATGCACTGTTCACGTGGCTGATCATACACTGATCACGTGATGATCATGCACTGATCACTTGGATATCATGCACTGATCACGTGGCTGATCATACACTGTTCACGTGTCTGACCATGCACTGATCACGTGGCTGAACATACACTGCTCACGTAACTGATCATGCACTGATCACGTGGCTGTCATGCACTGATCACGTGGCTATCATGCACTGATCATGTGGCTGATCACACCACGTATTGCGACATGATTGCACGCTGACTGATCACGTGGCTACCATGTGCCACTGATCACGCGTGGCTATCATGCACTGATCACGTGGCTATCAGGCAATGAACCCATCAGCAATGTACTGGTCACGTAACTGATCATGCACTGAGCACGAAATTGATCATGCACTGATCATGTGGCTGATCATGCACTGATCACGTGGCTGATCATACACTGATCACATAACTGATCATGCACTGATCACGTACTGATCATGCACTGATCACGTGATGATCATGCACTGATCACTTGGATATCATGCACTGATCACGTGCTGATCATACACTGTTCACGTGTCTGACCATGCACTGATCACGTGGCTGATCATACACTGCTCACAACTGATCATGCACTGATCACGTGGCTATCATGCACTGATCACGTGGCTGAACATGCACTGTTCACGTGGCTGATCACACACCTGTCACGTGACATATCATGCACTGATCACGTGGCATTCATGC
This sequence comes from Bos javanicus, assembly GCF_032452875.1. Taxonomy (NCBI): domain Eukaryota; kingdom Metazoa; phylum Chordata; class Mammalia; order Artiodactyla; family Bovidae; genus Bos; species Bos javanicus. Next base: position 103,456 of record NW_026894426.1, on the reverse strand, counting down.
ACTGATCACGTGGCTGATCATACTCTGCTCACGTAACGCATGCACACATCACGTGGCTATCATGCACTGCTCACGTGGCTCGTCATGGAATGATCACGTAGCAACCATATACTGGTATCACGTGACTGATCATGCAAAGATCACGTAAATGATCATGCACTGTTCACGTGACTGATCATGTACTGATCACGTGACTGATCATGCACTGACCACGTGGCTATCATGCTCTGCTCACGTGGCTGATCATGCAACGATCACGTAGCAACCATGTACTGGTCACGTGACTGATCACGCACGTATCACGTGACTGATCATGCACTGATCACGTGGCTATCATGAACTACTCACGTGGCTGATCATGCAATGATCACGTAGCTACCATGTACTGGTCACGTGACTGATCATGCACTGATCACGTAATTGATCATGCACTAATCATGTGGTGCTCGATTGCACATCACGTGGCTGATCATACACTGATCACATAACTGATTATGCACTGATCACGTGACTGATCATACACTGCTCACGTGGCTATAATGCACTGATCACTTGGCTGGAAATACACTGATCACGTGCCTGGTCATGCACTGATCACCTGGCTGATCATGCACTGATCACGTGCCTGATCATGCACTGATCTCGTGTCTGATCATGCACTGATCACGTGGCTATCATGCACTGCTCACGTGGCTGAACATGCCATGATCACGCAGCTACCATGTACTGGTCACATGACTGATCATGCACTGATCACTTGACTGATCATGCAGTGATCACGTGGCTATCATGCACTACTCACGTGGCTGATCATGCAATGATCATGTAGCTACCATGTACAGGTCACGTGAATGATCATACACCCATCAGGTGACTGATCATGCACTGATCACGTGGCTATCATGCAATGATCACGAGAATGATCAAGCACTGTTCACGTCTATATCATGCACTGATCACATGACTGCCCGTGCACTGATCACGTGGATGATCATACACTAATCTTGTGACAGATCATGCACTGATCACGTGGCTAATCATGCACTGATACCGTGACTGAGCATGGACTGATCACATGACTATCATGTAGTGATCACGTGACTTAATGGCGCTGATCATGTGACTGATCATGCGCTGATCATGTTTGCTATCATACACTGATTATGTGCCTCTGGAGGCAATAAACAAAGAGCTGAGTAGGCACGAATCAAACAGTCAGCAGGCAATAATCATGGAACTCAGGTGTGAGGAATCATGCTGCTCAGCTGGCAATAATCAAGCAGCTGAGCAGGCAGGAATTACGCAGCACAGCTGGCAATTGTCAAGCAGATGACAGGCAGGAATCGTGCAGCTCAGCTGGCAATTGTCAAGCAGATGAGCCGACAGTAATCACGCCGCTCAGCAGACCCAGATCACGTGACTGAGCATGCACTGTTCACGTGGCTGATCATACACTGATCATGTGATGATCATGCACTGATCACTTGGATATCATGCACTGATCACGTGGCTGATCATACACTGTTCACGTGTCTGACCATGCACTGATCACGTGGCTGATCATACACTGCTCACGTAACTGATCATGCACTGATCACGTGGCTATCATGCACTGATCACGTGGCTGAACATGCACTGTTCACGTGGCTGATCACACACCTGTCACGTGACATATCATGCACTGATCACGTGGCACTCATGCACTGATCACGTGGCTGATCATACTCTGCTCACGTAACTCATGCACACATCACGTGGCTATCATGCACTGCTCACGTGGCTCGTCATGGAATGATCACGTAGCAACCATATACTGGTAACGTGACTGATCATGCAAAGATCACGTAAATGATCATGCACTGTTCACGTGACTGATCATGTACTGATCACGTGACTGATCATGCACTGACCACGTGGCTATCATGCTCTGCTCACGTGGCTGATCATGCAACGATCACGTAGCAACCAAGTACTGGTCACGTGACTGATCATGCACTGATCACGTATTTGATCCTGCACTGATCACGTGGCTCATCATGCACTGATCACGTGACTGATCACACATGTATCACGTGACTGATCATGTACTGATCCCGTGGCTCTCATGCACTGATCACGTGGCTGTCATGCACTGATCACGTGGATATCATGCACTGATCATGTGGCTGATCACACACGTATCACATGACTGATCATGCACTGATCACGTGGCTATCATGCACTGATCACGTGGCTATCATGCACTGATCACGTGGCTTATCAGGCAATGATCACGTAGCTACCATGTACTGTTCACGTAACTGATCATGCACTGAGCGTACTAATTGATCGCACTGATCCCGTGGCTCATGCGCACTGATCACGTGGCTGCGTCATGCACTGATCACGCGTGATATCATGCACTGATCATGTGGCTGATCATGCACTGATCACGTGTCTGATCATACACTGATCATACACTGATCATTCACTGATCACGTGACTGATCACGACTGCGCACTGATCACGTGGCTATCATGCACTGATCACTTGGCTGGACATACACTGATCACGTGCCTGGTCATGCACTGATCACGTGGCTGATCATGCACTGATCACGTGACTGATCATGCACTGATCTCGTGTCTGATCATGCACTGATCACGTGGCTATCATGCACTGGTCACGTGGCTGATCATGCCATGATCACGCAGCTACCATGTACTGGTCATCATGACTGATCATGCACTGATCATGATCTGATCATGCAGTGATCACGTGGCTATCATGAACTACTCACGTGGCTGATCATGCAATGATCATGTAGCTACCATGTACAGGTCTCGTGAATGATCATACACCCATCAGGTGACTGATCATGCACTGATCACGTGGCTATCATGCACTGATCACGTGGCTTATCAGGCAATGATCACGTAGCTACCATGTACTGGTCACGTAACTGATCATGCACTGAGCACGAAATTGATCATGCACTGATCATGTGGCTGATCATGCACTGATCACGTGGCTGATCATACACTGATCACATAACTGATCATGCACTGATCACGTGATTGATCATGCACTGATCACGTGATGATTATGCACTGATCACTTGGATATCATGCACTGATCATGTGGCTGATCATACACTGTTCACGTGTATGACCATGCACTGATCACGTGGCTGATCATACACTGCTCACGTAACTGATCATGCACTGATCACGTGGCTATCATGCACTGATCACGTGGCTGAACATGCACTGTTCACGTGGCTGATCACACACCTGTCACGTGACATATCATGCACTGATCACGTGGCACTCATGCACTGATCACGTGGCTGATCATACTCTGCTCACGTAACTCATGCACACATCACGTGGCTATCCTGCACTGCTCACGTGGCTCGTCATGGAATGATCACGTAGCAACCATATACTGGTAACGTGACTGATCATGCAAAGATCACGTAAATGATCATGCACTGTTCACGTGACTGATCATGTACTGATCACGTGACTGATCGTGCACTGACCACGTGGCTATCATGCTCTGCTCACGTGGCTGATCATGCAACGATCACGTAGCAACCATGTACTGGTCACGTGACTGATCATGCACTGATCACGTGGATGATCACACATGTATCACGTGACTGATCATGCACTGATCCCGTGGCTCTCATGCACTGATCACGTGGCTGTCATGCACTGATCACGTGGATATCATGCACTGATCACGTGGTTGATCACACACATATCACATGACTCATCATGCACTGATCACGTGGCTATCATGCACTGATCATGTGGCTGATCAGGCAATGATCACGCAGCTACCATGTACTGGTCACTTGACTGATCATGCACTGATCACGTAATTGATCATGCACTGATCATGTGGCTGATCATGCACTGATCACGTGGCTGATCATACACTGATCACATAACTGATTATGCAATGATCACGTGACTGATCATGCACTGATCACGTGCCTGGTCATGCACTGATCACGTGGCTGATCATGCACTGATCACGTGACTGATCATGCACTGATCTCGTGTCTGATCATGCACTGATCACGTGGCTATCATGCACTGCTCACGTGGCTGATAATGCCATGATCACGCAGCTACCATGTACTGGTCACATGACTGATCATGCACTGATCACGTGACTGATCATGCAGTGATCACTTGGCTATCATGCACTACTCACGTGGCTGATCATGCAATGATCATGTAGCTACCATGTACAGGTCACGTGAATGATCATACACCCATCAGGTGACTGATCATGCACTGATCACGTGGCTATCATGCACTGATCACGAGACTGATCATGCACTGTTCACGTCTATATCATGCACTGATCACATGACTGCCCGTGCACTGATCACTTGGATGATCATACACTAATCTTGTGACAGATCATGCACTGATCACGTGGCTGATCATGCACTGATACCGTGACTGAGCATGGACTGATCACATGACTATCATGTAGTGATCACGTGACTTAATGGCGCTGATCATGTGACTGATCATGCGCTGATCATGTTTGCTATCATACACTGATCATGTGCCTCTGGAGGCAATAAACAAAGAGCTGAGTAGGCACGAATCAAACAGTCAGCAGGCAATAATCATGGAACTCAGGTTTGAGGAATCACGCTGCTCAGCTGGAAATAATCAAGCAGCTGAGCAGGCAGGAATTACGCAGCTCAGCTGGCAATTGTCAAGCAGATGAGCAGACAGTAATCACGCAGCTCAGCAGGCCCAGATCACGTGACTTAGCATGCACTGTTCACGTGGCTGATCATACACTGATCACGTGATGATCATGTACTGATCACTTGGATATCATGCACTGATCACGTGGCTGATCATACACTGTTCACGTGTCTGACCATGCACTGATCACGTGGCTGATCATACACTGCTCACGTAACTGATCATGCACTGTTCACGTGGCTATCATGCACTGATCACGTGGCTGAACATGCACTGTTCACGTGGCTGATCACACACCTGTCTCGTGACATATCATGCACTGATCACGTGGCACTCATGCAATGATCACGTGGCTGATCATACTCTGCTCACGTAACTCATGCACACATCACGTGGCTATCATGCACTGCTCACGTGGCTCGTCATGGATAGATCATGTAGCAACCATATACTGGTAACGTGACTGATCATGCAAAGATCACGTAAATGATCATGCACTCTTCACGTGACTGATCATGTACTGATCACGTGACTGATCATGCACTGACCACGTGGCTATCATGCTCTGCTCACGTGGCTGATCATGCAACGATCACGTAGCAACCATGTACTGGTCACGTGACTGATCATGCACTGATCACGTAATTGATCCTGCACTGATCACGTGGCTCATCATGCACTGATCACGTGGCTGATCACACATGTATCACGTGACTGATCATGCACTGATCCCGTGGCTCTCATGCACTGATCACGTGGCTGTCATGCACTGATCATGTGGATATCATGCACTGATCATGTGGCTGATCACACACGTATCACATGACTGATCATGCACTGATCACGTGGCTATCATGCACTGATCACGTGGCTATCATGCACTCATCACGTGGCTGATCAGGCAATGATCACGTAGCTACCATGTACTGGTCACGTGACTGATCATGCACTGATCACGTAATTGATCATGCACTGATCATGTGGCTGATCATGCACTGATCACGTGGCTGATCATACACTGATCACATAACTGATCATGCACTGATCACGTGACTTATCATGCACTGATCACGTGGCTATCATGCACTGCTCACGTGGCTGATCATGCCATGATCACGCAGCTACCATGTACTGGTCACATGACTAATCATGCACTGATCACGTGACTGATCATGCAGTGATCACGTGGCTATCATGAACTACTCACGTGGCTGATCATGCAATGATCATGTAGCTACCATGTACAGGTCACGTGAATGATCATACACCCATCAGGTGACTGATCATGCACTGATCACGTGGCTATCATGCACTGATCACGAGACTGATCATGCACTGTTCACGTCTATATCATGCACTGATCACATGACTGCCCGTGCACTGATCACGTGGATGATCATACACTAATCTTGTGACAGATCATGCACTGATCACGTGGCTGATCATGCACTGATACCGTGACTGAGCATGGACTGATCACATGACTATCATGTAGTGATCACGTGACTTAATGGCGCTGATCATGTGACTGATCATGCGCTGATCATGTTTGCTATCATACACTGATCATGTGCCTCTGGAGGCAATAAACAAAGAGCTGAGTAGGCACGAATCAAACAGTCAGCAGGCAATAATCATGGAACACAGGTGTGAGGAATCATGCTGCTCAGCTGGCAATAATCAAGCAGCTGAGCAGACAGGAATCGTGCAGCTCAGCTGGCAATTGTCAAGCAGATGAGCAGACAGTAATCACGCAGCTCAGCAGGCCCAGATCACGTGACTGAGCATGCACTGTTCACGTGGCTGATCATACACTGATCACGTGATGATCATGTACTGATCACTTGGATATCATGCACTGATCACGTGGCTGATCATACACTGTTCACGTGTCTGACCATGCACTGATCACGTGGCTGATCATACACTGCTCACGTAACTGATCATGCACTGATCACGTGGCTATCATGCACTGATCACGTGTCTGAACATGCACTGTTCACGTGGCTGATCACACACCTGTCACGTGACATATCATGCACTGATCACGTGGCACTCATGCACTGATCACGTGGCTGATCATACTCTGCTCACATAACTCATGCACACATCACGTGGCTATCATGCACTGCTCACGTGGCTCGTCATGGAATGATCACGTAGCAACCATATACTGGTAACGTGACTGATCATGCAAAGATCACGTAAATGATCATGCACTGTTCACGTGACTGATCATGTACTGATCACGTGACTGATCATGCACTGTCCACGTGGCTATCATGCTCTGCTCACGTGGCTGATCATGCAACGATCACGTAGCAACCATGTACTGGTCACGTGACTGATCATGCACTGATCACGTAATTGATCCTGCACTGATCACGTGGCTCATCATGCACTGATCACGTGGCTGATCACACATGTATCACGTGACTGATCATGCACTGATCCCGTGGCTCTCATGCACTGATCACGTGGCTGCCATGCACTGATCACGTGGATATCATGCACTGATCATGTGGCTGATCACACACGTATCACATGACTGATCATGCACTGATCACGTGGCTATCATGCACTGATCACGTGGCTATCATGCACTGATCACGTGGCTTATCAGGCAATGATCACGTAGCTACCTTGTACTGGTCACGTAACTGATCATGCACTGAGCACGTAATTGATCATGCACTGATCATGTGGCTGATCATGCACTGATCACGTGGCTGATCATACACTGATCACATAATTGATCATGCACTGATCACGTGACTGATCATGCACTGATCACGTGGCTATCATGCACTGATCACTTGGCTGGACATACACTGATCACGTGCCTGGTCATGCACTGATCACGTGGCTGATCATGCACTGATCACGTGACTGATCATGGACTGATCTCGTGTCTGATCATGCACTGATCACGTGACTGATCATGCACTCATCTCGTGTCTGATCATGCACTGATCACGTGGCTATCATGCACTGCTCACGTGACTGAGCATTCCATGATCACGCAGCTACCATGTACTGGTCACATGACTGATCATGCACTGATCACGTGGCTGATCATACGCTGCTCACGTAACTGATCATGCACTGATCACGTGGCTATCATGCACTGATCACGTGGCTGAACATGCAATGTTCACGTGGCTGATCACACACCGGTCACGTGACATATCATGCACTGATCACGTGACTCTCATGCACTGATCACGTGGCTGATCATACTCTGCTCACGTAACTCATGCACACATCACGTGGCTATCATGCACTGATCACGTGGCTATCATGCACTGATCACGTGGCTGATCAGGCAATGATCACGTAGCTACCATGTACTGGTCACGGGACTGATCATGCACTGAGCACGTAATTGATCATGCACTGATCATGTGGCTGATCATGCACTGATCACGTGGCTGATCATACACTGATCACATAACTGATCATGCACTGATCACGTGACTGATCATGCACTGATCACGTGGCTATCATGCACTGATCACTTGGCTGGACATACACTGATCACGTGCCTGGTCATGCACTGATCACGTGGCTGATCATGCACTGATCACGTGACTGATCATGCACTGATCTCGTGTCTGATCATGCACTGATCACGTGGCTATCATGCACTGCTCACGTGGCTGATCATGCCATGATCACGCAGCTACCATGTACTGGTCACATGACTGATCATGCACTGATCACGTGACTGATCATGCAGTGATCACGTGGCTATCATGAACTACTCACGTGGCTGATCATGCAATGATCATGTAGCTACCATGTACAGGTCACGTGAATGATCATACACCCATCAGGTGACTGATCATGCACTGATCACGTGGCTATCATGCACTGATCACGAGACTGATCATGCACTGTTCACGTCTATATCATGCACTGATCACATGACTGCCCGTGCACTGATCACGTGGATGATCATACACTAATCTTGTGACAGATCATGCACTGATCACGTGGCTGATCATGCACTGATACCGTGACTGAGCATGGACTGATCACATGACTATCATGTAGTGATCACGTGACTTAATGGCGCTGATCATGTGACTGATCATGCGCTGATCATGTTTGCTATCATACACTGATCATGTGCCTCTGGAGGCAATAAACAAAGAGCTGACTACGCACGAATCAAAGAGTCAGCAGGCAATAATCATGGAACTCAGGTGTGAGGAATCATGCTGCTCAGCTGGCAATAATCAAGCAGCTGAGCAGGCAGGAATTACGCAGCACAGCTGGCAATTGTCAAGCAGATGACAGGCAGGAATCGTGCAGCTCAGCTGGCAATTGTCAAGCAGATGAGCAGACAGTAATCACGCAGCTCAGCAGGCCCAGATCACGTGACTGAGCATGCACTGTTCACGTGGCTGATCATACACTGATCACGTGATGATCATGCACTGATCACTTGGATATCATGCACTGATCACGTGGCTGATCATACACTGTTCACGTGTCTGACCATGCACTGATCACGTGGCTGATCATACACTGCTCACGTAACTGATCATGCACTGATCACGTGGCTATCATGCACTGATCACGTGGCTGAACATGCACTGTTCACGTGGCTGATCACACACCTGTCACGTGACATATCATGCACTGATCACGTGGCACTCATGCACTGATCACGTGGCTGATCATACTCTGCTCACGTAACTCATGCACACATCACGTGGCTATCATGCACTGCTCACGTGGCTCGTCATGGAATGATCACGTAGCAACCATATACTGGTAACGTGACTGATCATGCAAAGATCACGTAAATGATCATGCACTGTTCACGTGACTGATCATGTACTGATCACGTGACTGATCATGCACTGACCACGTGGCTATCATGCTCTGCTCACGTGGCTGATCATGCAACGATCACGTAGCAACCATGTACTGGTCACGTGACTGATCATGCACTGATCACGTAATTGATCCTGCACTGATCACGTGGCTCATCATGCACTGATCACGTGGCTGATCACACATGTATCACGTGACTGATCATGCACTGATCACGTGGCTATCATGCACTGACCACGTGGCTATCATGCACTGATCATGTGGCTGATCAGGCAATGATCACGTAGCTACCATGTACTGGTCACGTGACTGATCATGCACTGATCACGTAATTGATCATGCACTGATCATGTGGCTGATCATGCACTGATCACGTTGCTGATCATACACTTATCACATAACTGATTCTGCACTGATCACGTGGCTCATCATCCACTGATCACGTGGCTATCATGCAATGATCCCTTGGCTGGACATACACTGATCACGTGCCTGGTCATGCACTGATCACGTGGCTGATCATGCACTGATCACGTGACTGATCATGCACTGATCTCGTGTCTGATCATGCACTGATCACGTGGCTATCATGCACTGCTCACGTGGCTGATCATGCCATGATCACGCAGCTACCATGTACTGGTCACATGACTGATCATGCACTGATCACGTGACTGATCATGCAGTGATCACGTGGCTATCATGAACTACTCACGTGGCTGATCATGCAATGATCATGTAGCTACCATGTACAGGTCACGTGAATGATCATACACCCATCAGGTGACTGATCATGCACTGATCACGTGGCTATCATGCACTGATCACGAGACTGATCATGCACTGTTCACGTCTATATCATACACTGATCACATGACTGCCCGTGCACTGATCACGTGGATGATCATACACTAATCTTGTGACAGATCATGCACTGATCACGTGGCTGATCATGCACTGATACCGTGACTGAGCATGGACTGATCACATGACTATCATGTAGTGATCACGTGACTTAATGGCGCTGATCATGTGACTGATCATGCGCTGATCATGTTTGCTATCATACACTGATCATGTGCCTCTGGAGGCAATAAACAAAGAGCTGAGTAGGCACGAATCAAACAGTCAGCAGGCAATAATCATGGAACACAGGTGTGAGGAATCATGCTGCTCAGCTGGCAATAATCAAGCAGCTGAGCAGGCAGGAATTACGCAGCACAGCTGGCAATTGTCAAGCAGATGACAGGCAGGAATCGTGCAGCTCAGCTGGCAATTGTCAAGCAGATGAGCAGACAGTAATCACGCAGCTCAGCAGGCCCAGATCACGTGACTGAGCATGCACTGTTCACGTGGCTGATCATACACTGATCACGTGATGATCATGTACTGATCACTTGGATATCATGCACTGATCACGTGGCTGATCATACACTGTTCACGTGTCTGACCATGCACTGATCACGTGGCTGATCATACACTGCTCACGTAACTGATCATGCACTGATCACGTGGCTATCATGCACTGATCACGTGGCTGAACATGCACTGTTCACGTGGCTGATCACACACCTGTCACGTGACATATCATGCACTGATCACGTGGCACTCATGCACTGATCACGTGGCTCTTCATGCACTGATACCGTGACTGAGCATGGACTGATCACATGACTATCATGTAGTGATCATGTGACTTAATGGCGCTGATCATGAGACTGATCATGCGCTGATCATGTTTGCTATCATACACTGATCATGTGCCTCTGGAGGCAATAAACAAAGAGCTGAGTAGTCACGAATCAAACCGTCAGCAGGCAATAATCATGGAACTCACGTGTGAGGAATCATGCTGCTCAGCTGGCAATAATCAAGCAGCTGAGCAGGCAGGAATTACGCAGCACAGCTGGCAATTGTCAAGCAGATGACAGGCAGGAATCGTGCAGCTCAGCTGGCAATTGTCAAGCAGATGAGCAGACAGTAATCACGCAGCTCAGCAGGACCAGATCACGTGACTGAGCATGCACTGTTCACGTGGCTGATCATACACTGATCACGTGATGATCATGTACTGATCACGTGGCTGATCATACACTGTTCACGTGTCTGACCATGCACTGATCACGTGGCTGATCATACACTACTCACGTAACTGATCATGCACTGATCACGTGGCTATCATGCACTGATCACGTGGCTGAACATGCACTGTTCACGTGGCTGATCACACACCTGTCACGTGACATATCCTGCACTGATCACGTGGCACTCATGCACTGATCACGTGGCTGATCATACTCTGCTCACGTAACTCATGCACACACCACGTGGCTATCATGCACTGCTCACGTGGCTCGTCATGGAATGATCACGTAGCAACCATATACTGGTAACGTGACTGATCATGCAAAGATCACGTAAATGTCATGCACTGTTCACGTGACTGATCATGTACTGATCACGTGACTGATCATGCACTGACCACGTGGCTATCATGCTCTGCTCACGTGGCTGATCATGCAACGATCACGTAGCAACCATGTACTGGTCACGTGACTGATCATGCACTGATCACGTAATTGATCCTGCACTGATCACGTGGCTCATCATGCACTGATCACGTGGCTGATCACACATGTATCACGTGACTGATCATGCACTGATCCCGTGGCTCTCATGCACTGATCACGTGGCTGTCATGCACTGATCACGTGGATATCATGCACTGATCATGTAGCTGATCACACACGTATCACATGACTGATCATGCACTGATCACGTGGCTATCATGCACTGATCACGTGGCTATCATGCACTGATCACGTGGCTTATCAGGCAATGATCACGTAGCTACCATGTACTGGTCACGTGACTGATCATGCACTGAGCACGTAATTGATCATGCACTGATCATGTGGCTGATCATGCACTGATCACGTGGCTGATCATACACTGATCACATAACTGATCATGCACTGATCACGTGACTGATCATGCACTGATCACGTGGCTATCATGCACTGATCACTTGGCTGGACATACACTGATCACGTGCCTGGTCATGCACTGATCACGTGGCTGATCATGCACTGATCACGTGACTGATCATGCACTGATCTCGTGTCTGATCATGCACTGATCACGTGGCTATCATGCACTGCTCACGTGGCTGATCATGCCATGATCACGCAGCTACCATGTACTGGTCACATGACTGATCATGCACTGATCACGTGACTGATCATGCAGTGATCACGTGGCTATCATGAACTACTCACGTGGCTGATCATGCAATGATCATGTAGCTACCATGTACAGGTCACGTGAATGATCATACACCCATCAGGTGACTGATCATGCACTGATCACGTGGCTATCATGCACGGATCACGAGACTGATCATACACTGTTCACGTCTATATCATGCACTGATCACATGACTGCCCGTGCACTGATCACGTGGATGATCATACACTAATCTTGTGACAGATCATGCACTGATCACGTGGCTGATCATGCACTGATACCGTGACTGAGCATGGACTGATCACATGACTATCATGTAGTGATCACGTGACTTAATGGCGCTGATCATGTGACTGATCATGCGCTGATCATGTTTGCTATCATACACTGATCATGTGCCTCTGGAGGCAATAAACAAAGAGCTGAGTAGGCACGAATCAAACAGTCAGCAGGCAATAATCATGGAACTCAGGTGTGAGGAATCATGCTGCTCAGCTGGCAATAATCAAGCAGCTGAGCAGGCAGGAATTACGCAGCACAGCTGGCAATTGTCAAGCAGATGACAGGCAGGAATCGTGCAGCTCAGCTGGCAATTGTCAAGCAGATCAGCAGACAGGAATCACGCAGCTCAGCAGGCCCAGATCACGTGACTGAGCATGCACTGTTCACGTGGCTGATCATACACTGATCACGTGATGATCATGTACTGATCACTTGGATATCATGCACTGATCACGTGGCTGATCATACACTGTTCACGTGTCTGACCATGCACTGATCACGTGGCTGATCATACACTGCTCACGTAACTGATCATGCACTGATCACGTGGCTATCATGCACTGATCACGTGGCTGAACATGCACTGTTCACGTGGCTGATCACACTCCTGTCACGTGACATATCCTGCACTGATCACGTGGCACTCATGCACTGTTCACGTGACTGATCATGTACTGATCACGTGACTGATCATGCACTGACCACGTGGCTATCATGCTCTGCTCACGTGGCTGATCATGCAACGATCACGTAGCAACCATGTACTGGTCACGTGACTGATCATGCACTGATCACGTAATTGATCCTGCACTGATCACGTGGCTCATCATGCACTGATCACGTGGCTGATCACACATGTATCACGTGACTGATCATGCACTGATCCCGTGGCTCTCATGCACTGATCACATGGCTGTCATGCACTGATCACGTGGATATCATGCACTGATCATGTGGCTGATCACACACGTATCACATGACTGATCATGCACTGATCACGTGGCTATCATGCACTGATCACGTGGCTATCATGCACTGATCACGTGGCTGATCAGGCAATGATCACGTAGCTACCATGTACTGGTCACGTGACTGATAATGCACTGAGCACGTAATTGATCATGCACTGATCATGTGGCTGATCATGCACTGATCACGTGGCTGATCATGCACTGATCACGTGACTGATCATGCACTGATCACGTGGCTATCATGCACTGATCACTTGGCTGGACATACACTGATCACGTGCCTGGTCATGCACTGATCACGTGGCTGATCATGCACTGATCACGTGACTGATCATGCACTGATCTCGTGTCTGATCATGCACTGATCACGTGGCTATCATGCACTGCTCACGTGGCTGATCATGCCATGATCACGCAGCTACCATGTACTGGTCACATGACTGATCATGCACTGATCACGTGACTGATCATGCAGTGATCACGTGGCTATCATGAACTACTCACGTGGCTGATCATGCAATGATCATGTAGCTACCATGTACAGGTCACGTGAATGATCATACACCCATCAGGTGACTGATCATGCACTGATCACGTGGCTATCATGCACTGATCACGAGACTGATCATGCACTGTTCACGTCTATATCATGCACTGATCACATGACTGCCCGTGCACTGATCACGTGGATGATCATACACTAATCTTGTGACAGATCATGCACTGATCACGTGGCTGATCATGCACTGATACCGTGACTGAGCATGGACTGATCACATGACTATCATGTAGTGATCACGTGACTTAATGGCGCTGATCATGTGACTGATCATGCGCTGATCATGTTTGCTATCATACACTGATCATGTGCCTCTGGAGGCAATAAACAAAAAGCTGAGTAGGCACGAATCAAACAGTCAGCAGGCAATAATCATGGAACACAGGTGTGAGGAATCATGCTGCTCAGCTGGCAATAATCAAGCAGCTGAGCAGGCAGGAATCGTGCAGCACAGCTGGCAATTGTCAAGCAGATGAGCAGACAGTAATCACGCAGCTCAGCAGGCCCAGATCACGTGACTGAGCATGCACTGTTCACGTGGCTGATCATACACTGATCACGTGATGATCATGTACTGATCACTTGGATATCATGCACTGATCACGTGGCTGATCATACACTGTTCACGTGTCTGACCATGCACTGATCACGTGGCTAATCATACACTGCTCACGTAACTGATCATGCACTGATCACGTGGCTATCATGCACTGATCACGTGGCTGAACATGCACTGTTCACGTGGCTGATCACACACCTGTCACGTGACATATCATGCACTGATCACGTGGCACTCATGCACTGATCACGTGGCTGATCATACTCTGCTCACGTAACTCATGCACACATCACGTGGCTATCATGCACTGCTCACGTGGCTCGTCATGGATTGATCACGTAGCAACCATATACTGGTAACGTGACTGATCATGCAAAGATCACGTAAATGATCATGCACTGTTCACGTGACTGATCATGTACTGATCACGTGACTGATCATGCACTGACCACGTGGCTATCATGCTCTGCTCACGTGGCTGATCATGCAACGATCACGTAGCAACCATGTACTGGTCACGTGACTGATCATGCACTGATCACGTAATTGATCCTGCATTGATCACGTGGCTCATCATGCACTGATCACGTGGCTGATCACACATGTATCACGTGACTGATCATGCACTGATCCCGTGGCTCTCATGCACTGATCACGTGGCTGTCATGCACTGATCACGTGGATATCATGCACTGATCATGTGGCTGATCACACACGTATCACATGACTGATCATGCACTGATCACGTGGCTATCATGCACTGATCACGTGGCTATCATGCACTGATCACGTGGCTGATCAGGCAATGATCACGTAGCTACCATGTACTGGTCACGTGACTGATCATGCACTGAGCACGTAATTGATCATGCACTGATCATGTGGCTGATCATGCACTGATCACGTGGCTGATCATACACTGATCACATAACTGATCATGCACTGATCACGTGACTGATCATGCACTGATCGTGGCTATCATGCACTGATCACTTGGCTGGACATACACTGATCACGTGCCTGGTCATGCACTGATCACGTGGCTGATCATGCACTGATCACGTGACTGATCATGCACTGATCTCGTGTCTGATCATGCACTGATCACGTGGCTATCATGCACTGCTCACGTGGCTGATCATGACATGATCACGCAGCTACCATGTACTGGTCACATGACTGATCATGCACTGATCACGTGACTGATCATGCAGTGATCACGTGGCTATCATGAACTACTCACGTGGCTGATCATGCAATGATCATGTAGCTACCATGTACAGGTCACGTGAATGATCATACACCCATCAGGTGACTGATCATGCACTGATCACGTGGCTATCATGCACTGATCACGAGACTGATCATGCACTGTTCACGTCTATATCATGCACTGATCACATGACTGCCATGCACTGATCACGTGGATGATCATACACTAATCTTGTGACAGATCATGCACTGATCACGTGGCTGATCATGCACTGATACCGTGACTGAGCATGGACTGATCACATGACTATCATGTAGTGATCACGTGACTTAATGGCGCTGATCATGTGACTGATCATGCGCTGATCATGTTTGCTATCATACACTGATCATGTGCCTCTGGAGGCAATAAACAAAGAGCTGAGTAGGCACGAATCAAACAGTCAGCAGGCAATAATCATGGAACTCAGGTGTGAGGAATCATGCTGCTCAGCTGGCAATAATCAAGCAGCTGAGCAGGCAGGAATTACGCAGCACAGCTGGCAATTGTCAAGCAGATGACAGGCAGGAATCGTGCAGCTCAGCTGGCAATTGTCAAGCAGATGAGCAGACAGTAATCATGCAGCTCAGCAGGCCCAGATCACGTGACTGAGCATGCACTGTTCACGTGGCTGATCATACACTGATCACGTGATGATCATGTACTGATCACTTGGATATCATGCACTGATCACGTGGCTGATCATACACTGTTCACGTGTCTGACCATGCACTGATCACGTGGCTGTTCATACACTGCTCACGTAACTGATCATGCACTGATCACGTGGCTATCATGCACTGATCACGTGGCTGATCATACTCTGCTCACGTAACTCATGCACACATCACGTGGCTATCATGCACTGCTCACGTGGCTCGTCATGGAATGATCACGTAGCAACCATATACTGGTAACGTGACTGATCATGCAAAGATCACGTAAATGATCATGCACTGTTCACGTGACTGATCATGTACTTATCACGTGACTGATCATGCACTGACCACGTGGCTATCATGCTCTGCTCACCTGGCTGATCATGCAACGATCACCTAGCAACCATGTACTGGTCACGTGACTGATCATGCACTGATCACGTAATTGATCCTGCACTGATCACGTGGCTCATCATGCACTGATCACGTGGCTGATCACACATGTATCACGTGACTGATCATGCACTGATCCCGTGGCTCTCATGCACTGATCACGTGGCTGTCATGCACTGATCACGTGGATATCATGCACTGATCATGTGGCTGATCACACACGTATCACATGACTGATCATGCACTGATCACGTGGCTATCATGCACTGATCACGTGGCTATCATGCACTGATCACGTGGCTTATCAGGCAATGATCACATAGCTACCATGTACTGGTCACGTAACTGATCATGCACTGAGCACGTAATTGATCATGCACTGATCATGTGGCTGATCATGCACTGATCACGTGGCTGATCATACACTGATCACATAACTGATCATGCACTGATCACGTGACTGATCATGCACTGATCACGTGGCTATCATGCACTGATCACTTGGCTGGACATACACTGATCACGTGCCTGGTCATGCACTGATCACGTGGCTGATCATGCACTGATCACGTGACTGATCATGCACTGATCTCGTGTCTGATCATGCACTGATCACGTGGCTATCATGCACTGCTCACGTGGCTGATCATGCCATGATCACGCAGCTACCATGTACTGGTCACATGACTGATCATGCACTGATCACGTGACTGATCATGCAGTGATCACGTGGCTATCATGAACTACTCACGTGGCTGATCATGCAATGATCATGTAGCTACCATGTACAGGTCACGTGAATGATCATACACCCATCAGGTGACTGATCATGCACTGATCACGTGGCTATCATGCACAGATCACGAGACTGATCATGCACTGTTCACGTCTATATCATGCACTGATCACATGACTGCCCGTGCACTGATCACGTGGATGATCATACACTAATCTTGTGACAGATCATGCACTGATCACGTGGCTGATCATGCACTGATCACATAACTGATCATGCACTGATCACGTGACTGATCATGCACTGATCACGTGACTGATCATGCACTGATCACGTGGCTATCATGCACTGATCACTTGGCTGGACATACACTGATCACGTGCCTGGTCATGCACTGATCACGTGGCTGATCATGCACTGATCACGTGACTGATCATGCACTGATCTCGTGTCTGATCATGCACTGATCACGTGCTATCATGCACTGCTCACGTGGCTGATCATGCCATGATCACGCAGCTACCATGTACTGGTCACATGACTGATCATGCACTGATCACGTGACTGATCATGCAGTGATCACGTGGCTATCATGAACTACTCACGTGGCTGATCATGCAATGATCATGTAGCTACCATGTACAGGTCACGTGAATGATCATACACCCATCAGGTGACTGATCATGCACTGATCACGTGGCTATCATGCACAGATCACGAGACTGATCATGCACTGTTCACGTCTATATCATGCACTGATCACATGACTGCCCGTGCACTGATCACGTGGATGATCATACACTAATCTTGTGACAGATCATGCACTGATCACGTGGCTGATCATGCACTGATACCGTGACTGAGCATGGAGTGATCACATGACTATCATGTAGTGATCACGTGACTTAATGGCGCTGATCATGTGACTGATCATGCGCTGATCATGTTTGCTATCATACACTGATCATGTGCCTCTGGAGGCAATAAACAAAGAGCTGAGTAGGCACGAATCAAACAGTCAGCAGGAAATAATCATGGAACTCAGGTGTGAGGAATCATGCTGCTCAGCTGGCAATAATCAAGCAGCTGAGCAGGCAGGAATTACGCAGCACAGCTGGCAATTGTCAAGCAGATGACAGGCAGGAATCGTGCAGCTCAGCTGGCAATTGTCAAGCAGATGAGCAGACAGTAATCACGCAGCTCAGCAGGCCCAGATCACGTGACTGAGCATGCACTGTTCACGTGGCTGATCATACACTGTTCACGTGTCTGACCATGCACTGATCACGTGGCTGATCATACACTGCTCACGTAACTGATCATGCACTGATCACCTGGCTATCATGCACTGATCACGTGGCTGAACATGCACTGTTCACGTGGCTGATCACACACCTGTCACGTGACATATCCTGCACTGATCACGTGGCACTCATGCACTGATCACGTGGCTGATCACACTCTGCTCACGTAACTCATGCACACATCACGTGGCTATCATGCACTGCTCACGTGGCTCGTCATGGAATGATCACGTAGCAACCATATACTGGTAACATGACTGATCATGCAAAGATCACGTAAATGATCATGCACTTTTCACATGACTGATCATGTACTGATCACGTGACTGATCATGCACTGACCACGTGGCTATCATGCTCTGCTCACGTGGCTGATCATGCAACGATCACGTAGCAACCATGTACTGGTCACGTGACTGATCATGCACTGATCACGTAATTGATCCTGCACTGATCACGTGGCTCATCATGCACTGATCACGTGGCTGATCACACATGTATCACGTGACTGATCATGCACTGATCCCGTGGCTCTCATGCACTGATCACGTGGCTGTCATGCACTGATCACGTGGATATCATGCACTGATCATGTGGCTGATCACACACGTATCACATGACTGATCATGCACTGATCCCGTGGCTCTCATGCACTGATCCCGTGGCTCTCATGCACTGATCACCTGGCTATCATGCACTGATCACGTGGCTTATCAGGCAATGATCACGTAGCTACCATGTACTGGTCACGTAACTGATCATGCACTGAGCACGTAATTGATCATGCACTGATTATGTGGCTGATCATGCACTGATCACGTGGCTGATCATACACTGATCACATAACTGATCATGCACTGATCACGTGGCTATCATGCACTGATCACTTGGCTGGACATACACTGATAACGTGCCTGGTCATGCACTGATCACGTGGCTATCATGCACTGCTCACGTGGCTGATCATGCCATGATCACGCAGCTACCATGTACTGGTCACATGACTGATCATGCACTGATCACGTGACTGATCATGCAGTGATCACGTGGCTATCATGAACTACTCACGTGGCTGATCATGCAATGATCATGTAGCTACCATGTTCAGGTCACGTGAATGATCATACACCCATCAGGTGACTGATCATGCACTGATCACGTGGCTATCATGCACTGATCACGAGACTGATCTAGCACTGTTCACGTCTATATCATGCACTGATCACATGACTGTCCGTGCACTGATCACGTGGATGATCATACACTAATCTTGTGACAGATCATGCACTGATCACGTGGCTGATCATGCACTGATACCGTGACTGAGCATGGACTGATCACATGACTATCATGTAGTGATCACGTGACTTAATGGCGCTGATCATGTGACTGATCATGCGCTGATCATGTTTGCTATCATACACTGATCATGTGCCTCTGGAGGCAATAAACAAAGAGCTGAGTAGGCACGAATCAAACAGTCAGGAGGCAATAATCATGGAACACAGGTGTGAGGAATCATGCTGCTCAGCTGGCAATAATCAAGCAGCTGAGCAGGCAGGAATTACGCAGCACAGCTGGCAATTGTCAAGCAGATGACAGGCAGGAATCGTGCAGCTCAGCTGGCAATTGTCAAGCAGAGGAGCAGACAGTAATCACGCAGCTCAGCAGGCCCAGATCACGTGACTGAGCATGCACTGTTCACGTGGCTGATCATACACTGATCACGTGATGATCATGTACTGATCACTTGGATATCATGCACTGATCACGTGGCTGATCATACACTGTTCACGTGTCTGACCATGCACTGATCACGTGGCTGATCATACACTGCTCACGTAACTGATCATGCACTGATCACGTGGCTATCATGCACTGATCACGTGGCTGAACATGCACTGTTCACGTGCTGATCACACACCTGTCACGTGACATATCATGCACTGATCACGTGGCACTCATGCACTGATCACGTGGCTGATCATACTCTGCTCACGTAACTCATGCACACATCACGTGGCTATCATGCACTGCTCACGTGGCTGTCTGGAATGATCACGTAGCAACCATATACTGGTCACGTGACTGATCATGCAAAGATCACGTAAATGATCATGCACTGTTCACGTGACTGATCATGTACTGATCACGTGACTGATCATGCACTGACCACGTGGCTATCATGCTCTGCTCACGTGGCTGATCATGCAACGATCACAGCAACCATGTACTGGTCACGTGACTGATCATGCACTGATCACGTAATTGATCCTGCACTGATCACGTGGCTCATCATGCACTGATCACGTGGCTGATCACACATGTATCACGTGACTGATCATGCACTGATCCCGTGGCTCTCATGCACTGATCACGTGGCTGTCATGCACTGATCACGTGGATATCATGCACTGATCATGTGGCTGATCACACACGTATCACATGACTGATCATGCACTGATCACGTGGCTATCATGCACTGATCACGTGGCTATCATGCACTGATCACGTGGCTGATCATGCAATGATCACGTAGCTACCATGTACTGGCGTGACTGATCATGCACTGATCACGTACTGATCATGCACTGATCACGTGGCTGATCATGCACTGATCACGTGGCTGATCATACACTGATCACGTAACTGATCATGCACTGATCACGTGACTGATCATGCACTGATCACGTGGCTATCATGCACTGATCACTTGGCTGATCATGCACTGATCACGTGGCTGATCATGCACTGATCACGTGACTGATCATGCACTGATCACGTGTGATCATGCACTGATCACGTGGCTATCATGCACTGATCACGTGGCTCATGCCATGATCACGCAGCTACCATGTACTGGTCACATGACTGATCATGCACTGATCACGTGACTGATCATGCAGTGATCACGTGGCTATCATGAACTACTCACGTGGCTGATCATGCAATGATCATGTAGCTACCATGTACAGGTCACGTGAATGATCATACACCCATCAGGTGACTGATCATGCACTGATCACGTGGCTATCATGCACTGATCACGAGACTGATCATGCACTGTTCACGTCTATATCATGCACTGATCACATGACTGCCCATGCACTGATCACGTGGATGATCATACACTAATCTTGTGACAGATCATGCACTGATCACGTGGCTGATCATGCACTGATACCGTGACTGAGCATGGACTGATCACATGACTATCATGTAGTGATCACGTGACTTAATGGCGCTGATCATGTGACTGATCATGCGCTGATCATGTTTGCTATCATACACTGATCATGTGCCTCTGGAGGCAATAAACAAAGAGCTGAGTAGGCACGAATCAAACAGTCAGCAGGCAATAATCATGGAACTCAGGTGTGAGGAATCATGCTGCTCAGCTGGCAATAATCAAGCAGCTGAGCAGGCAGGAATTACGCAGCACAGCTGGCAATTGTCAAGCAGATGACAGGCAGGAATCGTGCAGCTCAGCTGGCAATTGTCAAGCAGATGAGCAGACAGTAATCACGCAGCTCAGCAGGCCCAGATCACGTGACTGAGCATGCACTGTTCACGTGGCTGATCATACACTGATCACGTGATGATCATGCACTGATCACGTGGCTGATCATACACTGTTCACGTGTCTGACCATGCACTGATCACGTGGCTGATCATACACTGCTCACGTAACTGATCATGCACTGATCACGTGGCTATCATGCACTGATCAGTGGCTGAACATGCACTGTTCACGTGGCTGACACACACCTGTCACGTGACATATCATGCACTGATCACGTGGCACTCATGCACTGATCACGTGGCTGATCATACTCTGCTCACGTAACTCATGCACACATCACGTGGCTATCATGCACTGCTCACGTGGCTCGTCATGGAATGATCACGTAGCAACCATATACTGGTCACGTGACTGATCATGCAAAGATCACGTAAATGATCATGCACTGTTCACGTGACTGATCATGTACTGATCACGTGACTGATCATGCACTGATCACGTGGCTATCATGCTCTGCTCACGTGGCTGATCATGCAACGATCACGTAGCAACCATGTACTGGTCACGTGACTGATCATGCACTGATCACGTATTGATCCTGCACTGATCACGTGGCTCATCATGCACTGATCACGTGGCTGATCACACATGATCACGTGACTGATCATGCACTGATCACGTGGCTCTCATGCACTGATCACGTGGCTGTCATGCACTGATCACGTGGATATCATGCACTGATCACGTGGCTGATCACACACGTATCACATGACTGATCATGCACTGATCACGTGCTATCATGCACTGATCACGTGGCTATCATGCACTGATCACGTGGCTGATCATGCAATGATCACGTAGCTACCATGTACTGGTCACGTGACTGATCATGCACTGATCACGTAATTGATCATGCACTGATCATGTGGCTGATCATGCACTGATCACGTGGCTGATCATACACTGATCACATGACTGATCATGCACTGATCACGTGACTGATCATGCACTGATCACGTGGCTATCATGCACTGATCACTTGGCTGACATACACTGATCACGTGGCTCATGCACTGATCACGTGGCTGATCATGCACTGATCACGTGACTGATCATGCACTGATCTCGTGTCTGATCATGCACTGATCACGTGGCTATCATGCACTGCTCACGTGGCTGATCATGCCATGATCACGCAGCTACCATGTACTGTCACATGACTGATCATGCACTGATCACGTGACTGATCATGCAGTGATCACGTGGCTATCATGAACTACTCACGTGGCTGATCATGCAATGATCATGTAGCTACCATGTACAGGTCACGTGAATGATCATACACCCATCAGGTGACTGATCATGCACTGATCACGTGGCTATCATGCACTGATCACGAGACTGATCATGCACTGATCACGTCTATATCATGCACTGATCACATGACTGCCCGTGCACTGATCACGTGGATGATCATACACTAATCTTGTGACAGATCATGCACTGATCACGTGGCTGATCATGCACTGATACCGTGACTGAGCATGGACTGATCACATGACTATCATGTAGTGATCACGTGACTTAATGGCGCTGATCATGTGACTGATCATGCGCTGATCATGTTTGCTATCATACACTGATCATGTGCCTCTGGAGGCAATAAACAAAGAGCTGAGTAGGCACGAATCAAACAGTCAGCAGGCAATAATCATGGAACTCAGGTGTGAGGAATCATGCTGCTCAGCTGGCAATAATCAAGCAGCTGAGCAGGCAGGAATTACGCAGCACAGCTGGCAATTGTCAAGCAGATGACAGGCAGGAATCGTGCAGCTCAGCTGGCAATTGTCAAGCAGATGAGCAGACAGTAATCACGCAGCTCAGCAGGCCCAGATCACGTGACTGAGCATGCACTGTTCACGTGGCTGATCATACACTGATCACGTGATGATCATGCACTGATCACTTGGATATCATGCACTGATCACGTGGCTGATCATACACTGTTCACGTGTCTGACCATGCACTGATCACGTGGCTGATCATACACTGCTCACGTAACTGATCATGCACTGATCACGTGGCTATCATGCACTGATCACGTGGCTGAACATGCACTGTTCACGTGGCTGATCACACACCTGTCACGTGACATATCCTGCACTGATCACGTGGCACTCATGCACTGATCACGTGGCTGATCATACTCTGCTCACGAACTCATGCACACATCACGTGGCTATCATGCACTGCTCACGTGGCTCGTCATGGAATGATCACGTAGCAACCATATACTGGTAACGTGACTGATCATGCAAAGATCACGTAAATGATCATGCACTGTTCACGTGACTGATCATGTACTGATCACGTGACTGATCATGCACTGACCACGTGGCTATCATGCTCTGCTCACGTGGCTGATCATGCAACGATCACGTAGCAACCATGTACTGGTCACGTGACTGATCATGCACTGATCACGTAATTGATCATGCACTGATCACGTGGCTCATCATGCACTGATCACGTGGCTGATCACACATGTATCACGTGACTGATCATGCACTGATCACGTGGCTCTCATGCACTGATCACGTGGCTGTCATGCACTGATCACGTGGATATCATGCACTGATCATGTGGCTGATCACACACGTATCACATGACTGATCATGCACTGATCACGTGGCTATCATGCACTGATCACGTGGCTATCATGCACTGATCACGTGGCTTATCAGGCAATGATCACGTAGCTACCATGTACTGGTCACGTAACTGATCATGCACTGATCACGTAATTGATCATGCACTGATCATGTGGCTGATCATGCACTGATCACGTGGCTGATCATACACTGATCACATAACTGATCATGCACTGATCACGACTGATCATGCACTGATCACGTGGCTATCATGCACTGATCACGTGGCTGGACATACACTGATCACGTGCCTGATCATGCACTGATCACGTGGCTGATCATGCACTGATCACGTGACTGATCATGCACTGATCACGTGTCTGATCATGCACTGATCACGTGGCTATCATGCACTGCTCACGTGGCTGATCATGCCATGATCACGCAGCTACCATGTACTGGTCACATGACTGATCATGCACTGATCACGTGACTGATCATGCAGTGATCACGTGGCTATCATGAACTACTCACGTGGCTGATCATGCAATGATCATGTAGCTACCATGTACAGGTCACGTGAATGATCATACACCCATCAGGTGACTGATCATGCACTGATCACGTGGCTATCATGCACTGATCACGAGACTGATCATGCACTGTTCACGTCTATATCATGCACTGATCACATGACTGCCCATGCACTGATCACGTGGATGATCATACACTAATCTTGTGACAGATCATGCACTGATCACGTGGCTGATCATGCACTGATACCGTGACTGAGCATGGACTGATCACATGACTATCATGTAGTGATCACGTGACTTAATGGCGCTGATCATGTGACTGATCATGCGCTGATCATGTTTGCTATCATACACTGATCATGTGCCTCTGGAGGCAATAAACAAAGAGCTGAGTAGGCACGAATCAAACCGTCAGCAGGCAATAATCATGGAACTCAGGTGTGAGGAATCATGCTGCTCAGCTGGCAATAATCAAGCAGCTGAGCAGGCAGGAATTACGCAGCACAGCTGGCAATTGTCAAGCAGATGACAGGCAGGAATCGTGCAGCTCAGCTGGCAATTGTCAAGCAGATGAGCAGACAGTAATCACGCAGCTCAGCAGGCCCAGATCACGTGACTGAGCATGCACTGTTCACGTGGCTGATCATACACTGATCACGTGTCTGATCATGCACTGATCACGTGGCTGATCATACACTGCTCACGTAACTGATCATGCACTGATCACGTGGCTATCATGCACTGATCACGTGGCTGAACATGCACTGTTCACGTGGCTGATCACACACCTGTCACGTGACATATCATGCACTGATCACGTGGCACTCATGCACTGATCACGTGGCTGATCATACTCTGCTCACGTAACTCATGCACACATCACGTGGCTATCATGCACTGCTCACGTGGCTCGTCATGGAATGATCACGTAGCAACCATATACTGGTAACGTGACTGATCATGCAAAGATCACGTAAATGATCATGCACTGTTCACGTGACTGATCATGTACTGATCACGTGACTGATCATGCACTGATCACGTGGCTATCATGCTCTGCTCACGTGGCTGATCATGCAACGATCACGTAGCAACCATGTACTGGTCACGTGACTGATCATGCACTGATCACGTAATTGATCCTGCACTGATCACGTGGCTCATCATGCACTGATCACGTGGCTGATCACACATGTATCACGTGACTGATCATGCACTGATCACGTGGCTCTCATGCACTGATCACGTGGCTGTCATGCACTGATCACGTGGATATCATGCACTGATCACGTGGCTGATCACACACGTATCACATGACTGATCATGCACTGATCACGTGGCTATCATGCACTGATCACGTGGCTATCATGCACTGATCACGTGGCTATCATGCACTGATCACGTGGCTGATCATGCACTGATCACGTAGCTTCATGTACTGATCACGTGACTGATCATGCACTGATCACACTGATCATGCACTGATCACGTGGCTGATCATGCACTGATCACGTGGCTGATCATGCACTGATCACGTGACTGATCATGCACTGATCACGTGGCTGATCATGCACTGATCACGTGGCTGATCATGCACTGATCACGTGCTGATCATGCACTGATCACGTGGCTATCATGCACTGCTCACGTGGCTGATCATGCCATGATCACGCAGCTACCATGTACTGGTCACATGACTGATCATGCACTGATCACGTGACTGATCATGCAGTGATCACGTGGCTATCATGAACTACTCACGTGGCTGATCATGCAATGATCATGTAGCTACCATGTACAGGTCACGTGAATGATCATACACCCATCAGGTGACTGATCATGCACTGATCACGTGGCTATCATGCACTGATCACGAGACTGATCATGCACTGTTCACGTCTATATCATGCACTGATCACATGACTGCCCGTGCACTGATCACGTGGATGATCATACACTAATCTTGTGACAGATCATGCACTGATCACGTGGCTGATCATGCACTGATACCGTGACTGAGCATGGACTGATCACATGACTATCATGTAGTGATCACGTGACTTAATGGCGCTGATCATGTGACTGATCATGCGCTGATCATGTTTGCTATCATACACTGATCATGTGCCTCTGGAGGCAATAAACAAAGAGCTGAGTAGGCACGAATCAAACAGTCAGCAGGCAATAATCATGGAACTCAGGTGTGAGGAATCATGCTGCTCAGCTGGCAATAATCAAGCAGCTGAGCAGGCAGGAATTACGCAGCACAGCTGGCAATTGTCAAGCAGATGACAGGCAGGAATCGTGCAGCTCAGCTGGCAATTGTCAAGCAGATGAGCAGACAGTAATCACGCAGCTCAGCAGGCCCAGATCACGTGACTGAGCATGCACTGTTCACGTGGCTGATCATACACTGATCACGTGATGATCATGCACTGATCACTGGATATCATGCACTGATCACGTGGCTGATCATACACTGTTCACGTGTCTGACCATGCACTGATCACGTGGCTGATCATACACTGCTCACGTAACTGATCATGCACTGATCACGTGGCTATCATGCACTGATCACGTGGCTGAACATGCACTGTTCACGTGGCTGATCACACACCTGTCACGTGACATATCCTGCACTGATCACGTGGCACTCATGCACTGATCACGTGGCTGATCATACTCTGCTCACGTAACTCATGCACACATCACGTGGCTATCATGCACTGCTCACGTGGCTCGTCATGGAATGATCACGTAGCAACCATATACTGGTCACGTGACTGATCATGCAAAGATCACGTAAATGATCATGCACTGTTCACGTGACTGATCATGTACTGATCACGTGACTGATCATGCACTGATCACGTGGCTATCATGCTCTGCTCACGTGGCTGATCATGCAACGATCACGTAGCAACCATGTACTGGTCACGTGACTGATCATGCACTGATCACGTAATTGATCCTGCACTGATCACGTGGCTCATCATGCACTGATCACGTGGCTGATCACACATGTATCACGTGACTGATCATGCACTGATCCCGTGGCTCTCATGCACTGATCACGTGGCTGTCATGCACTGATCACGTGGATATCATGCACTGATCACGTGGCTGATCACACACGTATCACATGACTGATCATGCACTGATCACGTGGCTATCATGCACTGATCACGTGGCTATCATGCACTGATCACGTGGCTGATCAGGCAATGATCACGTAGCTACCATGTACTGGTCACGTGACTGATCATGCACTGATCACGTAATTGATCATGCACTGATCATGTGGCTGATCATGCACTGATCACGTGGCTGATCATGCACTGATCACATAACTGATCATGCACTGATCACGTGACTGATCATGCACTGATCACGTGGCTATCATGCACTGATCACTTGGCTGGACATACACTGATCACGTGGCTGATCATGCACTGATCACGTGACTGATCATGCACTGATCACGTGTCTGATCATGCACTGATCACGTGGCTATCATGCACTGCTCACGTGGCTGATCATGCCATGATCACGCAGCTACCATGTACTGGTCACATGACTGATCATGCACTGATCACGTGACTGATCATGCAGTGATCACGTGGCTATCATGAACTACTCACGTGGCTGATCATGCAATGATCATGTAGCTACCATGTACAGGTCACGTGAATGATCATACACCCATCAGGTGACTGATCATGCACTGATCACGTGGCTATCATGCACTGATCACGAGACTGATCATGCACTGTTCACGTCTATATCATGCACTGATCACATGACTGCCCGTGCACTGATCACGTGGATGATCATACACTAATCTTGTGACAGATCATGCACTGATCACGTGGCTGATCATGCACTGATACCGTGACTGAGCATGGACTGATCACATGACTATCATGTAGTGATCACGTGACTTAATGGCGCTGATCATGTGACTGATCATGCGCTGATCATGTTTGCTATCATACACTGATCATGTGCCTCTGGAGGCAATAAACAAAGAGCTGAGTAGGCACGAATCAAACCGTCAGCAGGCAATAATCATGGAACTCAGGTGTGAGGAATCATGCTGCTCAGCTGGCAATAATCAAGCAGCTGAGCAGGCAGGAATTACGCAGCACAGCTGGCAATTGTCAAGCAGATGACAGGCAGGAATCGTGCAGCTCAGCTGGCAATTGTCAAGCAGATGAGCAGACAGTAATCACGCAGCTCAGCAGGCCCAGATCACGTGACTGAGCATGCACTGTTCACGTGGCTGATCATACACTGATCACGTGATGATCATGCACTGATCACGTGGCTGATCATACACTGTTCACGTGTCTGACCATGCACTGATCACGTGGCTGATCATACACTGATCACGTAACTGATCATGCACTGATCACGTGGCTATCATGCACTGATCACGTGGCTGAACATGCACTGTTCACGTGGCTGATCACACACTGTCACGTGACATATCATGCACTGATCACGTGGCACTCATGCACTGATCACGTGGCTGATCATACTCTGCTCACGTAACTCATGCACACATCACGTGGCTATCATGCACTGCTCACGTGGCTCGTCATGGAATGATCACGTAGCAACCATATACTGGTCACGTGACTGATCATGCAAAGATCACGTAAATGATCATGCACTGTTCACGTGACTGATCATGTACTGATCACGTGACTGATCATGCACTGATCACGTGGCTATCATGCTCTGCTCACGTGGCTGATCATGCAACGATCACGTAGCAACCATGTACTGGTCACGTGACTGATCATGCACTGATCACGTAATTGATCCTGCACTGATCACGTGGCTCATCATGCACTGATCACGTGGCTGATCACACATGTATCACGTGACTGATCATGCACTGATCACGTGGCTCTCATGCACTGATCACGTGGCTGTCATGCACTGATCACGTGGATATCATGCACTGATCATGTGGCTGATCACACACGTATCACATGACTGATCATGCACTGATCACGTGGCTATCATGCACTGATCACGTGGCTATCATGCACTGATCACGTGGCTGATCAGGCAATGATCACAGCTACCATGTACTGGTCACGACTGATCATGCACTGATCACGTAATTGATCATGCACTGATCATGTGGCTGATCATGCACTGATCACGTGGCTGATCATACACTGATCACATAACTGATCATGCACTGATCACGTGACTGATCATGCACTGATCACGTGGCTATCATGCACTGATCACTTGGCTGGACATACACTGATCACGTGCCTGATCATGCACTGATCACGTGGCTGATCATGCACTGATCACGTGACTGATCATGCACTGACGTGTCTGATCATGCACTGATCACGTGGCTATCATGCACTGCTCACGTGGCTGATCATGCCATGATCACGCAGCACCATGTACTGGTCACATGACTGATCATGCACTGATCACGTGACTGATCATGCAGTGATCACGTGGCTATCATGAACTACTCACGTGGCTGATCATGCAATGATCATGTAGCTACCATGTACAGGTCACGTGAATGATCATACACCCATCAGGTGACTGATCATGCACTGATCACGTGGCTATCATGCACTGATCACGACTGATCATGCACTGTTCACGTCTATATCATGCACTGATCACATGACTGCCCGTGCACTGATCACGTGGATGATCATACACTAATCTTGTGACAGATCATGCACTGATCACGTGGCTGATCATGCACTGATACCGTGACTGAGCATGGACTGATCACATGACTATCATGTAGTGATCACGTGACTTAATGGCGCTGATCATGTGACTGATCATGCGCTGATCATGTTTGCTATCATACACTGATCATGTGCCTCTGGAGGCAATAAACAAAGAGCTGAGTAGGCACGAATCAAACAGTCAGCAGGCAATAATCATGGAACTCAGGTGTGAGGAATCATGCTGCTCAGCTGGCAATAATCAAGCAGCTGAGCAGGCAGGAATTACGCAGCACAGCTGGCAATTGTCAAGCAGATGACAGGCAGGAATCGTGCAGCTCAGCTGGCAATTGTCAAGCAGATGAGCAGACAGTAATCACGCAGCTCAG
This sequence comes from Bos javanicus, assembly GCF_032452875.1. Lineage (NCBI taxonomy): Eukaryota > Metazoa > Chordata > Mammalia > Artiodactyla > Bovidae > Bos > Bos javanicus. Next base: position 71,107 of record NW_026894426.1, on the reverse strand, counting down.
CAGGCCCAGATCACGTGACTGAGCATGCACTGTTCACGTGGCTGATCATACACTGATCACGTGATGATCATGCACTGATCACTTGGATATCATGCACTGATCACGTGGCTGATCATACACTGTTCACGTGTCTGACCATGCACTGATCACGTGGCTGATCATACACTGCTCACGTAACTGATCATGCACTGATCACGTGGCTATCATGCACTGATCACGTGGCTGAACATGCACTGTTCACGTGGCTGATCACACACCTGTCACGTGACATATCCTGCACTGATCACGTGGCACTCATGCACTGATCACGTGGCTGATCATACTCTGCTCACGTAACTCATGCACACATCACGTGGCTATCATGCACTGCTCACGTGGCTCGTCATGGAATGATCACGTAGCAACCATATACTGGTCACGTGACTGATCATGCAAAGATCACGTAAATGATCATGCACTGTTCACGTGACTGATCATGTACTGATCACGTGACTGATCATGCACTGATCACGTGGCTATCATGCTCTGCTCACGTGGCTGATCATGCAACGATCACGTAGCAACCATGTACTGGTCACGTGACTGATCATGCACTGATCACGTAATTGATCCTGCACTGATCACGTGGCTCATCATGCACTGATCACGTGGCTGATCACACATGTATCACGTGACTGATCATGCACTGATCACGTGGCTTCATGCACTGATCACGTGGCTGTCATGCACTGATCACGTGGATATCATGCACTGATCACGTGGCTGATCACACACGTATCACATGACTGATCATGCACTGATCACGTGGCTATCATGCACTGATCACGTGGCTATCATGCACTGATCACGTGGCTGATCAGGCAATGATCACGTAGCTACCATGTACTGGTCACGTGACTGATCATGCACTGATCACGTAATTGATCATGCACTGATCATGTGGCTGATCATGCACTGATCACGTGGCTGATCATACACTGATCACATAACTGATCATGCACTGATCACGTGACTGATCATGCACTGATCACGTGGCTATCATGCACTGATCACGTGGCTGGACATACTGATCACGTGCCTGGTCATGCACTGATCACGTGGCTGATCATGCACTGATCACGTGACTGATCATGCACTGATCTCGTGTCTGATCATGCACTGATCACGTGGCTATCATGCACTGCTCACGTGGCTGATCATGCCATGATCACGCAGCTACCATGTACTGGTCACATGACTGATCATGCACTGATCACGTGACTGATCATGCAGTGATCACGTGGCTATCATGAACTACTCACGTGGCTGATCATGCAATGATCATGTAGCTACCATGTACAGGTCACGTGAATGATCATACACCCATCAGGTGACTGATCATGCACTGATCACGTGGCTATCATGCACTGATCACGAGACTGATCATGCACTGTTCACGTCTATATCATGCACTGATCACATGACTGCCCGCACTGATCACGTGGATGATCATACACTAATCTTGTGACAGATCATGCACTGATCACGTGGCTGATCATGCACTGATACCGTGACTGAGCATGGACTGATCACATGACTATCATGTAGTGATCACGTGACTTAATGGCGCTGATCATGTGACTGATCATGCGCTGATCATGTTTGCTATCATACACTGATCATGTGCCTCTGGAGGCAATAAACAAAGAGCTGAGTAGGCACGAATCAAACCGTCAGCAGGCAATAATCATGGAACTCAGGTGTGAGGAATCATGCTGCTCAGCTGGCAATAATCAAGCAGCTGAGCAGGCAGGAATTACGCAGCACAGCTGGCAATTGTCAAGCAGATGACAGGCAGGAATCGTGCAGCTCAGCTGGCAATTGTCAAGCAGATGAGCAGACAGTAATCACGCAGCTCAGCAGGCCCAGATCACGTGACTGAGCATGCACTGTTCACGTGGCTGATCATACACTGATCACGTGATGATCATGCACTGATCACTTGGATATCATGCACTGATCACGTGGCTGATCATACACTGTTCACGTGTCTGACCATGCACTGATCACGTGGCTGATCATACACTGCTCACGTAACTGATCATGCACTGATCACGTGGCTATCATGCACTGATCACGTGGCTGAACATGCACTGTTCACGTGGCTGATCACACACCTGTCACGTGACATATCATGCACTGATCACGTGGCACTCATGCACTGATCACGTGGCTGATCATACTCTGCTCACGTAACTCATGCACACATCACGTGGCTATCATGCACTGCTCACGTGGCTCGTCATGGAATGATCACGTAGCAACCATATACTGGTAACGTGACTGATCATGCAAAGATCACGTAAATGATCATGCACTGTTCACGTGACTGATCATGTACTGATCACGTGACTGATCATGCACTGATCACGTGGCTATCATGCTCTGCTCACGTGGCTGATCATGCAACGATCACGTAGCAACCATGTACTGGTCACGTGACTGATCATGCACTGATCACGTAATTGATCCTGCACTGATCACGTGGCTCATCATGCACTGATCACGTGGCTGATCACACATGTATCACGTGACTGATCATGCACTGATCACGTGGCTCTCATGCACTGATCACGTGGCTGTCATGCACTGATCACGTGGATATCATGCACTGATCACGTGGCTGATCACACACGTATCACATGACTGATCATGCACTGATCACGTGGCTATCATGCACTGATCACGTGGCTATCATGCACTGATCACGTGGCTGATCAGGCAATGATCACGTAGCTACCATGTACTGGTCACGTGACTGATCATGCACTGATCACGTAATTGATCATGCACTGATCATGTGGCTGATCATGCACTGATCACGTGGCTGATCATACACTGATCACATAACTGATCATGCACTGATCACGTGACTGATCATGCACTGATCACGTGGCTATCATGCACTGATCACTTGGCTGACATACACTGATCACGTGCCTGGTCATGCACTGATCACGTGGCTGATCATGCACTGATCACGTGACTGATCATGCACTGATCACGTGTCTGATCATGCACTGATCACGTGGCTATCATGCACTGCTCACGTGGCTGATCATGCCATGATCACGCAGCTACCATGTACTGGTCACATGACTGATCATGCACTGATCACGTGACTGATCATGCAGTGATCACGTGGCTATCATGAACTACTCACGTGGCTGATCATGCAATGATCATGTAGCTACCATGTACAGGTCACGTGAATGATCATACACCCATCAGGTGACTGATCATGCACTGATCACGTGGCTATCATGCACTGATCACGAGACTGATCATGCACTGTTCACGTCTATATCATGCACTGATCACATGACTGCCCGTGCACTGATCACGTGGATGATCATACACTAATCTTGTGACAGATCATGCACTGATCACGTGGCTGATCATGCACTGATACCGTGACTGAGCATGGACTGATCACATGACTATCATGTAGTGATCACGTGACTTAATGGCGCTGATCATGTGACTGATCATGCGCTGATCATGTTTGCTATCATACACTGATCATGTGCCTCTGGAGGCAATAAACAAAGAGCTGAGTAGGCACGAATCAAACAGTCAGCAGGCAATAATCATGGAACTCAGGTGTGAGGAATCATGCTGCTCAGCTGGCAATAATCAAGCAGCTGAGCAGGCAGGAATTACGCAGCACAGCTGGCAATTGTCAAGCAGATGACAGGCAGGAATCGTGCAGCTCAGCTGGCAATTGTCAAGCAGATGAGCAGACAGTAATCACGCAGCTCAGCAGGCCCAGATCACGTGACTGAGCATGCACTGTTCACGTGGCTGATCATACACTGATCACGTGATGATCATGCACTGATCACTTGGATATCATGCACTGATCACGTGGCTGATCATACACTGTTCACGTGTCTGACCATGCACTGATCACGTGGCTGATCATACACTGCTCACGTAACTGATCATGCACTGATCACGTGGCTATCATGCACTGATCACGTGGCTGAACATGCACTGTTCACGTGGCTGATCACACACCTGTCACGTGACATATCATGCACTGATCACGTGGCACTCATGCACTGATCACGTGGCTGATCATACTCTGCTCACGTAACTCATGCACACATCACGTGGCTATCATGCACTGCTCACGTGGCTCGTCATGGAATGATCACGTAGCAACCATATACTGGTAACGTGACTGATCATGCAAAGATCACGTAAATGATCATGCACTGTTCACGTGACTGATCATGTACTGATCACGTGACTGATCATGCACTGATCACGTGGCTATCATGCTCTGCTCACGTGGCTGATCATGCAACGATCACGTAGCAACCATGTACTGGTCACGTGACTGATCATGCACTGATCACGTAATTGATCCTGCACTGATCACGTGGCTCATCATGCACTGATCACGTGGCTGATCACACATGTATCACGTGACTGATCATGCACTGATCACGTGGCTCTCATGCACTGATCACGTGGCTGTCATGCACTGATCACGTGGATATCATGCACTGATCACGTGGCTGATCACACACGTATCACATGACTGATCATGCACTGATCACGTGGCTATCATGCACTGATCACGTGGCTATCATGCACTGATCACGTGGCTATCATGCACTGATCACGTGGCTGATCATGCACTGATCACGAGCTATCATGCACTGATCACGTGACTGATCATGCACTGATCACGTAACTGATCATGCACTGATCACGTGGCTGATCATGCACTGATCACGTGGCTGATCATGCACTGATCACGTGACTGATCATGCACTGATCACGTGACTGATCATGCACTGATCACGTGGCTGATCATGCACTGATCACGTGGCTGATCATGCACTGATCACGTGACTGATCATGCACTGATCACGTGGCTATCATGCACTGCTCACGTGGCTGATCATGCCATGATCACGCAGCTACCATGTACTGGTCACATGACTGATCATGCACTGATCACGTGACTGATCATGCACTGATCACGTGGCTATCATGCACTACTCACGTGGCTGATCATGCAATGATCATGTAGCTACCATGTACAGGTCACGTGAATGATCATACACCCATCAGGTGACTGATCATGCACTGATCACGTGGCTATCATGCACTGATCACGAGACTGATCATGCACTGTTCACGTCTATATCATGCACTGATCACATGACTGCCCGTGCACTGATCACGTGGATGATCATACACTAATCTTGTGACAGATCATGCACTGATCACGTGGCTGATCATGCACTGATACCGTGACTGAGCATGGACTGATCACATGACTATCATGTAGTGATCACGTGACTTAATGGCGCTGATCATGTGACTGATCATGCGCTGATCATGTTTGCTATCATACACTGATCATGTGCCTCTGGAGGCAATAAACAAAGAGCTGAGTAGGCACGAATCAAACAGTCAGCAGGCAATAATCATGGAACTCAGGTGTGAGGAATCATGCTGCTCAGCTGGCAATAATCAAGCAGCTGAGCAGGCAGGAATTACGCAGCACAGCTGGCAATTGTCAAGCAGATGACAGGCAGGAATCGTGCAGCTCAGCTGGCAATTGTCAAGCAGATGAGCAGACAGTAATCACGCAGCTCAGCAGGCCCAGATCACGTGACTGAGCATGCACTGTTCACGTGGCTGATCATACACTGATCACGTGATGATCATGCACTGATCACTTGGATATCATGCACTGATCACGTGGCTGATCATACACTGTTCACGTGTCTGACCATGCACTGATCACGTGGCTGATCATACACTGCTCACGTAACTGATCATGCACTGATCACGTGGCTATCATGCACTGATCACGTGGCTGAACATGCACTGTTCACGTGGCTGATCACACACCTGTCACGTGACATATCATGCACTGATCACGTGGCACTCATGCACTGATCACGTGGCTGATCATACTCTGCTCACGTAACTCATGCACACATCACGTGGCTATCATGCACTGCTCACGTGGCTCGTCATGGAATGATCACGTAGCAACCATATACTGGTCACGTGACTGATCATGCAAAGATCACGTAAATGATCATGCACTGTTCACGTGACTGATCATGTACTGATCACGTGACTGATCATGCACTGATCACGTGGCTATCATGCACTGCTCACGTGGCTGATCATGCAACGATCACGTAGCAACCATGTACTGGTCACGTGACTGATCATGCACTGATCACGTAATTGATCCTGCACTGATCACGTGGCTCATCATGCACTGATCACGTGGCTGATCACACATGTATCACGTGACTGATCATGCACTGATCACGTGGCTCTCATGCACTGATCACGTGGCTGTCATGCACTGATCACGTGGATATCATGCACTGATCATGTGGCTGATCACACACGCACATGACTGATCATGCACTGATCACGTGGCTATCATGCACTGATCACGTGGCTATCATGCACTGATCACGTGGCTGATCATGCAATGATCACGTAGCTACCATGTACTCACGCGACTGATCATGCACTGATCACGTAATTGATCATGCACTGATCACGTGGCTGATCATGCACTGATCACGTGGCTGATCATACACTCATCGTAACTGATCATGCACTGATCACGTGACTGATCATGCACTGATCACGTGGCTATCATGCACTGATCACGTGGCTGACATACACTGATCACGTGCCTGGTCATGCACTGATCACGTGGCTGATCATGCACTGATCACGTGACTGATCATGCACTGATCACGTGTCTGATCATGCACTGATCACGTGGCTATCATGCACTGCTCACGTGGCTGATCATGCCATGATCACGCAGCTACCATGTACTGGTCACATGACTGATCATGCACTGATCACGTGACTGATCATGCAGTGATCACGTGGCTATCATGCACTACTCACGTGGCTGATCATGCAATGATCATGTAGCTACCATGTACAGGTCACGTGAATGATCATACACCCATCAGGTGACTGATCATGCACTGATCACGTGGCTATCATGCACTGATCACGAGACTGATCATGCACTGATCACGTCTATATCATGCACTGATCACATGACTGCCCATGCACTGATCACGTGGATGATCATACACTAATCTTGTGACAGATCATGCACTGATCACGTGGCTGATCATGCACTGATACCGTGACTGAGCATGGACTGATCACATGACTATCATGTAGTGATCACGTGACTTAATGGCGCTGATCATGTGACTGATCATGCGCTGATCATGTTTGCTATCATACACTGATCATGTGCCTCTGGAGGCAATAAACAAAGAGCTGAGTAGGCACGAATCAAACAGTCAGCAGGCAATAATCATGGAACTCAGGTGTGAGGAATCATGCTGCTCAGCTGGCAATAATCAAGCAGCTGAGCAGGCAGGAATTACGCAGCACAGCTGGCAATTGTCAAGCAGATGACAGGCAGGAATCGTGCAGCTCAGCTGGCAATTGTCAAGCAGATGAGCAGACAGTAATCACGCAGCTCAGCAGGCCCAGATCACGTGACTGAGCATGCACTGTTCACGTGGCTGATCATACACTGATCACGTGATGATCATGCACTGATCACTTGGATATCATGCACTGATCACGTGGCTGATCATACACTGTTCACGTGTCTGACCATGCACTGATCACGTGGCTGATCATACACTGCTCACGTAACTGATCATGCACTGATCACGTGGCTATCATGCACTGATCACGTGGCTGAACATGCACTGTTCACGTGGCTGATCACACACCTGTCACGTGACATATCATGCACTGATCACGTGGCACTCATGCACTGATCACGTGGCTGATCATACTCTGCTCACGTAACTCATGCACACATCACGTGGCTATCATGCACTGCTCACGTGGCTCGTCATGGAATGATCACGTAGCAACCATATACTGGTCACGTGACTGATCATGCAGATCACGTAAATGATCATGCACTGTTCACGTGACTGATCATGTACTGATCACGTGACTGATCATGCACTGATCACGTGGCTATCATGCTCTGCTCACGTGGCTGATCATGCAACGATCACGTAGCAACCATGTACTGGTCACGTGACTGATCATGCACTGATCACGTAATTGATCCTGCACTGATCACGTGGCTCATCATGCACTGATCACGTGGCTGATCACACATGTATCACGTGACTGATCATGCACTGATCACGTGGCTCTCATGCACTGATCACGTGGCTGTCATGCACTGATCACGTGGATATCATGCACTGATCACGTGGCTGATCACACACGTATCACATGACTGATCATGCACTGATCACGTGGCTATCATGCACTGATCACGTGGCTATCATGCACTGATCACGTGGCTATCATGCACTGATCACGTGGCTGATCATGCACTGATCACGTAGCTATCATGCACTGATCACGTGACTGATCATGCACTGATCACGTAATTGATCATGCACTGATCACGTGGCTGATCATGCACTGATCACGTGGCTGATCATGCACTGATCACGTGACTGATCATGCACTGATCACGTGACTGATCATGCACTGATCACGTGGCTATCATGCACTGATCACGTGGCTGATCATGCACTGATCACGTGACTGATCATGCACTGATCACGTGGCTATCATGCACTGATCACGTGGCTGATCATGCATGATCACGCAGCTACCATGTACTGGTCACATGACTGATCATGCACTGATCACGTGACTGATCATGCACTGATCACGTGGCTATCATGCACTACTCACGTGGCTGATCATGCAATGATCATGTAGCTACCATGTACAGGTCACGTGAATGATCATACACCCATCAGGTGACTGATCATGCACTGATCACGTGGCTATCATGCACTGATCACGAGACTGATCATGCACTGATCACGTCTATATCATGCACTGATCACATGACTGCCCATGCACTGATCACGTGGATGATCATACACTAATCTTGTGACAGATCATGCACTGATCACGTGGCTGATCATGCACTGATACCGTGACTGAGCATGGACTGATCACATGACTATCATGTAGTGATCACGTGACTTAATGGCGCTGATCATGTGACTGATCATGCGCTGATCATGTTTGCTATCATACACTGATCATGTGCCTCTGGAGGCAATAAACAAAGAGCTGAGTAGGCACGAATCAAACAGTCAGCAGGCAATAATCATGGAACTCAGGTGTGAGGAATCATGCTGCTCAGCTGGCAATAATCAAGCAGCTGAGCAGGCAGGAATTACGCAGCACAGCTGGCAATTGTCAAGCAGATGACAGGCAGGAATCGTGCAGCTCAGCTGGCAATTGTCAAGCAGATGAGCAGACAGTAATCACGCAGCTCAGCAGGCCCTGATCACGTGACTGAGCATGCACTGTTCACGTGGCTGATCATACACTGATCACGTGATGATCATGCACTGATCACTTGGATATCATGCACTGATCACGTGGCTGATCATACACTGATCACGTGTCTGACCATGCACTGATCACGTGGCTGATCATACACTGCTCACGTAACTGATCATGCACTGATCACGTGGCTATCATGCACTGATCACGTGGCTGATCATGCACTGATCACGTGGCTGATCACACACTGTCACGTGACATATCATGCACTGATCACGTGGCACTCATGCACTGATCACGTGGCTGATCATACACTGATCACGTGACTCATGCACACATCACGTGGCTATCATGCACTGCTCACGTGGCTGATCATGCAATGATCATGTAGCTACCATGTACTGGTCACGTGAATGATCATGCACCCATCAGGTGACTGATCATGCACTGATCACGTGGCTATCATGCACTGATCACGTGACTGATCATGCACTGATCACGTCTATATCATGCACTGATCACATGACTGCCCATGCACTGATCACGTGGATGATCATACACTAATCATGTGACAGATCATGCACTGATCACGTGGCTGATCATGCACTGATACCGTGACTGAGCATGGACTGATCACATGACTATCATGTAGTGATCACGTGACTTAATGGCGCTGATCATGTGACTGATCATGCACTGATCATGTTTGCTATCATACACTGATCATGTGCCTCTGGAGGCAATAAACAAAGAGCTGAGTAGGCACGAATCAAACAGTCAGCAGGCAATAATCATGGAACTCAGGTGTGAGGAATCATGCTGCTCAGCTGGCAATAATCAAGCAGCTGAGCAGGCAGGAATTACGCAGCACAGCTGGCAATTGTCAAGCAGATGACAGGCAGGAATCGTGCAGCTCAGCTGGCAATTGTCAAGCAGATGAGCAGACAGTAATCACGCAGCTCAGCAGGCCCTGATCACGTGACTGAGCATGCACTGTTCACGTGGCTGATCATACACTGATCACGTGATGATCATGCACTGATCACTTGGATATCATGCACTGATCACGTGGCTGATCATACACTGTTCACGTGTCTGACCATGCACTGATCACGTGGCTGATCATACACTGCTCACGTAACTGATCATGCACTGATCACGTGGCTATCATGCACTGATCACGTGGCTGAACATGCACTGTTCACGTGGCTGATCACACACTGTCACGTGACAATCATGCACTGATCACGTGGCACTCATGCACTGATCACGTGGCTGATCATACTCTGCTCACGTAACTCATGCACACATCACGTGGCTATCATGCACTGCTCACGTGGCTGTCATGGAATGATCACGTAGCAACCATATACTGGTCACGTGACTGATCATGCACTGATCACGTAAATGATCATGCACTGTTCACGTGACTGATCATGTACTGATCACGTGACTGATCATGCACTGATCACGTGGCTATCATGCACTGCTCACGTGGCTGATCATGCACGATCACGTAGCAACCATGTACTGGTCACGTGACTGATCATGCACTGATCACGTAATTGATCATGCACTGATCACGTGGCTCATCATGCACTGATCACGTGGCTGATCACACATGTATCACGTGACTGATCATGCACTGATCACGTGGCTATCATGCACTGATCACGTGGCTGTCATGCACTGATCACGTGGATATCATGCACTGATCACGTGGCTGATCACACACGTATCACATGACTGATCATGCACTGATCACGTGGCTATCATGCACTGATCACGTGGCTGATCATGCACTGATCACGTGGCTATCATGCACTGATCACGTGGCTGATCATGCACTGATCACGTAGCTATCATGCACTGATCACGTGACTGATCATGCACTGATCACGTAACTGATCATGCACTGATCACGTGGCTGATCATGCACTGATCACGTGGCTGATCATGCACTGATCACGTGACTGATCATGCACTGATCACGTGACTGATCATGCACTGATCACGTGGCTGATCATGCACTGATCACGTGACTGATCATGCACTGATCACGTGACTGATCATGCACTGATCACGTGGCTATCATGCACTGATCACGTGGCTGATCATGCCATGATCACGCAGCTACCATGTACTGGTCACATGACTGATCATGCACTGATCACGTGACTGATCATGCAGTGATCACGTGGCTATCATGCACTACTCACGTGGCTGATCATGCAATGATCATGTAGCTACCATGTACAGGTCACGTGAATGATCATACACCCATCAGGTGACTGATCATGCACTGATCACGTGGCTATCATGCACTGATCACGAGACTGATCATGCACTGATCACGTCTATATCATGCACTGATCACATGACTGCCCATGCACTGATCACGTGGATGATCATACACTAATCATGTGACAGATCATGCACTGATCACGTGGCTGATCATGCACTGATACCGTGACTGAGCATGGACTGATCACATGACTATCATGTAGTGATCACGTGACTTAATGGCGCTGATCATGTGACTGATCATGCACTGATCATGTTTGCTATCATACACTGATCATGTGCCTCTGGAGGCAATAAACAAAGAGCTGAGTAGGCACGAATCAAACAGTCAGCAGGCAATAATCATGGAACTCAGGTGTGAGGAATCATGCTGCTCAGCTGGCAATAATCAAGCAGCTGAGCAGGCAGGAATTACGCAGCACAGCTGGCAATTGTCAAGCAGATGACAGGCAGGAATCGTGCAGCTCAGCTGGCAATTGTCAAGCAGATGAGCAGACAGTAATCACGCAGCTCAGCAGGCCCAGATCACGTGACTGAGCATGCACTGTTCACGTGGCTGATCATACACTGATCACGTGATGATCATGCACTGATCACTTGGATATCATGCACTGATCACGTGGCTGATCATACACTGATCACGTGTCTGACCATGCACTGATCACGTGGCTGATCATACACTGATCACGTAACTGATCATGCACTGATCACGTGGCTATCATGCACTGATCACGTGGCTGATCATGCACTGATCACGTGGCTGATCACACACTGTCACGTGACATATCATGCACTGATCACGTGGCACTCATGCACTGATCACGTGGCTGATCATACACTGATCACGTGACTCATGCACACATCACGTGGCTATCATGCACTGCTCACGTGGCTGATCATGCAATGATCATGTAGCTACCATGTACAGGTCACGTGAATGATCATACACCCATCAGGTGACTGATCATGCACTGATCACGTGGCTATCATGCACTGATCACGTGACTGATCATGCACTGATCACGTCTATATCATGCACTGATCACATGACTGCCCATGCACTGATCACGTGGATGATCATACACTAATCTTGTGACAGATCATGCACTGATCACGTGGCTGATCATGCACTGATACCGTGACTGAGCATGGACTGATCACATGACTATCATGTAGTGATCACGTGACTTAATGGCGCTGATCATGTGACTGATCATGCGCTGATCATGTTTGCTATCATACACTGATCATGTGCCTCTGGAGGCAATAAACAAAGAGCTGAGTAGGCACGAATCAAACAGTCAGCAGGCAATAATCATGGAACTCAGGTGTGAGGAATCATGCTGCTCAGCTGGCAATAATCAAGCAGCTGAGCAGGCAGGAATTACGCAGCACAGCTGGCAATTGTCAAGCAGATGACAGGCAGGAATCGTGCAGCTCAGCTGGCAATTGTCAAGCAGATGAGCAGACAGTAATCACGCAGCTCAGCAGGCCCTGATCACGTGACTGAGCATGCACTGTTCACGTGGCTGATCATACACTGATCACGTGATGATCATGCACTGATCACTTGGATATCATGCACTGATCACGTGGCTGATCATACACTGTTCACGTGTCTGACCATGCACTGATCACGTGGCTGATCATACACTGCTCACGTAACTGATCATGCACTGATCACGTGGCTATCATGCACTGATCACGTGGCTGAACATGCACTGTTCACGTGGCTGATCACACACCTGTCACGTGACAATCATGCACTGATCACGTGGCACTCATGCACTGATCACGTGGCTGATCATACTCTGCTCACGTAACTCATGCACACATCACGTGGCTATCATGCACTGCTCACGTGGCTCGTCATGGAATGATCACGTAGCAACCATATACTGGTCACGTGACTGATCATGCAAAGATCACGTAAATGATCATGCACTGTTCACGTGACTGATCATGTACTGATCACGTGACTGATCATGCACTGATCACGTGGCTATCATGCACTGCTCACGTGGCTGATCATGCAACGATCACGTAGCAACCATGTACTGGTCACGTGACTGATCATGCACTGATCACGTAATTGATCCTGCACTGATCACGTGGCTCATCATGCACTGATCACGTGGCTGATCACACATGTATCACGTGACTGATCATGCACTGATCACGTGGCTATCATGCACTGATCACGTGGCTGTCATGCACTGATCACGTGGATATCATGCACTGATCACGTGGCTGATCACACACGTATCACATGACTGATCATGCACTGATCACGTGGCTATCATGCACTGATCACGTGGCTATCATGCACTGATCACGTGGCTATCATGCACTGATCACGTGGCTGATCATGCACTGATCACGTAGCTATCATGCACTGATCACGTGACTGATCATGCACTGATCACGTAATTGATCATGCACTGATCACGTGGCTGATCATGCACTGATCACGTGGCTGATCATGCACTGATCACGTGACTGATCATGCACTGATCACGTGACTGATCATGCACTGATCACGTGGCTATCATGCACTGATCACGTGGCTGATCATGCACTGATCACGTGACTGATCATGCACTGATCACGTGGCTATCATGCACTGCTCACGTGGCTGATCATGCCATGATCACGCAGCTACCATGTACTGGTCACATGACTGATCATGCACTGATCACGTGACTGATCATGCAGTGATCACGTGGCTATCATGCACTACTCACGTGGCTGATCATGCAATGATCATGTAGCTACCATGTACAGGTCACGTGAATGATCATACACCCATCAGGTGACTGATCATGCACTGATCACGTGGCTATCATGCACTGATCACGAGACTGATCATGCACTGTTCACGTCTATATCATGCACTGATCACATGACTGCCCATGCACTGATCACGTGGATGATCATACACTAATCTTGTGACAGATCATGCACTGATCACGTGGCTGATCATGCACTGATACCGTGACTGAGCATGGACTGATCACATGACTATCATGTAGTGATCACGTGACTTAATGGCGCTGATCATGTGACTGATCATGCACTGATCATGTTTGCTATCATACACTGATCATGTGCCTCTGGAGGCAATAAACAAAGAGCTGAGTAGGCACGAATCAAACAGTCAGCAGGCAATAATCATGGAACTCAGGTGTGAGGAATCATGCTGCTCAGCTGGCAATAATCAAGCAGCTGAGCAGGCAGGAATTACGCAGCACAGCTGGCAATTGTCAAGCAGATGACAGGCAGGAATCGTGCAGCTCAGCTGGCAATTGTCAAGCAGATGAGCAGACAGTAATCACGCAGCTCAGCAGGCCCAGATCACGTGACTGAGCATGCACTGTTCACGTGGCTGATCATACACTGATCACGTGATGATCATGCACTGATCACTTGGATATCATGCACTGATCACGTGGCTGATCATACACTGTTCACGTGTCTGACCATGCACTGATCACGTGGCTGATCATACACTGCTCACGTAACTGATCATGCACTGATCACGTGGCTATCATGCACTGATCACGTGGCTGAACATGCACTGTTCACGTGGCTGATCACACACCTGTCACGTGACATATCATGCACTGATCACGTGGCACTCATGCACTGATCACGTGGCTGATCATACTCTGCTCACGTAACTCATGCACACATCACGTGGCTATCATGCACTGCTCACGTGGCTCGTCATGGAATGATCACGTAGCAACCATATACTGGTCACGTGACTGATCATGCAAAGATCACGTAAATGATCATGCACTGTTCACGTGACTGATCATGTACTGATCACGTGACTGATCATGCACTGATCACGTGGCTATCATGCTCTGCTCACGTGGCTGATCATGCAACGATCACGTAGCAACCATGTACTGGTCACGTGACTGATCATGCACTGATCACGTAATTGATCCTGCACTGATCACGTGGCTCATCATGCACTGATCACGTGGCTGATCACACATGTATCACGTGACTGATCATGCACTGATCACGTGGCTCTCATGCACTGATCACGTGGCTGTCATGCACTGATCACGTGGATATCATGCACTGATCACGTGGCTGATCACACACGTATCACATGACTGATCATGCACTGATCACGTGGCTATCATGCACTGATCACGTGGCTATCATGCACTGATCACGTGGCTGATCATGCAATGATCACGTAGCTACCATGTACTGGT
Organism: Bos javanicus; assembly: GCF_032452875.1. NCBI lineage: Eukaryota > Metazoa > Chordata > Mammalia > Artiodactyla > Bovidae > Bos > Bos javanicus. Next base: position 55,151 of record NW_026894426.1, on the reverse strand, counting down.
CACGTGACTGATCATGCACTGATCACGTAATTGATCATGCACTGATCATGTGGCTGATCATGCACTGATCACGTGGCTGATCATGCACTGATCACATAACTGATCATGCACTGATCACGTGACTGATCATGCACTGATCACGTGGCTATCATGCACTGATCACGTGGCTGATCATGCACTGATCACGTGCCTGATCATGCACTGATCACGTGGCTGATCATGCACTGATCACGTGACTGATCATGCACTGATCACGTGACTGATCATGCACTGATCACGTGGCTATCATGCACTGATCACGTGGCTGATCATGCCATGATCACGCAGCTACCATGTACTGGTCACATGACTGATCATGCACTGATCACGTGACTGATCATGCACTGATCACGTGGCTATCATGCACTACTCACGTGGCTGATCATGCAATGATCATGTAGCTACCATGTACAGGTCACGTGAATGATCATACACCCATCAGGTGACTGATCATGCACTGATCACGTGGCTATCATGCACTGATCACGAGACTGATCATGCACTGTTCACGTCTATATCATGCACTGATCACATGACTGCCCATGCACTGATCACGTGGATGATCATACACTAATCTTGTGACAGATCATGCACTGATCACGTGGCTGATCATGCACTGATACCGTGACTGAGCATGGACTGATCACATGACTATCATGTAGTGATCACGTGACTTAATGGCGCTGATCATGTGACTGATCATGCGCTGATCATGTTTGCTATCATACACTGATCATGTGCCTCTGGAGGCAATAAACAAAGAGCTGAGTAGGCACGAATCAAACAGTCAGCAGGCAATAATCATGGAACTCAGGTGTGAGGAATCATGCTGCTCAGCTGGCAATAATCAAGCAGCTGAGCAGGCAGGAATTACGCAGCACAGCTGGCAATTGTCAAGCAGATGACAGGCAGGAATCGTGCAGCTCAGCTGGCAATTGTCAAGCAGATGAGCAGACAGTAATCACGCAGCTCAGCAGGCCCTGATCACGTGACTGAGCATGCACTGTTCACGTGGCTGATCATACACTGATCACGTGATGATCATGCACTGATCACTTGGATATCATGCACTGATCACGTGGCTGATCATACACTGTTCACGTGTCTGACCATGCACTGATCACGTGGCTGATCATACACTGATCACGTAACTGATCATGCACTGATCACGTGGCTATCATGCACTGATCACGTGGCTGATCATGCACTGATCACGTGGCTGATCACACACTGTCACGTGACATATCATGCACTGATCACGTGGCACTCATGCACTGATCACGTGGCTGATCATACACTGATCACGTGACTCATGCACACATCACGTGGCTATCATGCACTGCTCACGTGGCTGATCATGCAATGATCATGTAGCTACCATGTACTGGTCACGTGAATGATCATACACCCATCAGGTGACTGATCATGCACTGATCACGTGGCTATCATGCACTGATCACGTGACTGATCATGCACTGATCACGTCTATATCATGCACTGATCACATGACTGCCCATGCACTGATCACGTGGATGATCATACACTAATCATGTGACAGATCATGCACTGATCACGTGGCTGATCATGCACTGATACCGTGACTGAGCATGGACTGATCACATGACTATCATGTAGTGATCACGTGACTTAATGGCGCTGATCATGTGACTGATCATGCGCTGATCATGTTTGCTATCATACACTGATCATGTGCCTCTGGAGGCAATAAACAAAGAGCTGAGTAGGCACGAATCAAACAGTCAGCAGGCAATAATCATGGAACTCAGGTGTGAGGAATCATGCTGCTCAGCTGGCAATAATCAAGCAGCTGAGCAGGCAGGAATTACGCAGCACAGCTGGCAATTGTCAAGCAGATGACAGGCAGGAATCGTGCAGCTCAGCTGGCAATTGTCAAGCAGATGAGCAGACAGTAATCACGCAGCTCAGCAGGCCCAGATCACGTGACTGAGCATGCACTGTTCACGTGGCTGATCATACACTGATCACGTGATGATCATGCACTGATCACTTGGATATCATGCACTGATCACGTGGCTGATCATACACTGTTCACGTGTCTGACCATGCACTGATCACGTGGCTGATCATACACTGCTCACGTAACTGATCATGCACTGATCACGTGGCTATCATGCACTGATCACGTGGCTGAACATGCACTGTTCACGTGGCTGATCACACACCTGTCACGTGACATATCATGCACTGATCACGTGGCACTCATGCACTGATCACGTGGCTGATCATACTCTGCTCACGTAACTCATGCACACATCACGTGGCTATCATGCACTGCTCACGTGGCTCGTCATGGAATGATCACGTAGCAACCATATACTGGTCACGTGACTGATCATGCACTGATCACGTAAATGATCATGCACTGTTCACGTGACTGATCATGTACTGATCACGTGACTGATCATGCACTGATCACGTGGCTATCATGCACTGCTCACGTGGCTGATCATGCAACGATCACGTAGCAACCATGTACTGGTCACGTGACTGATCATGCACTGATCACGTAATTGATCATGCACTGATCACGTGGCTCATCATGCACTGATCACGTGGCTGATCACACATGTATCACGTGACTGATCATGCACTGATCACGTGGCTCTCATGCACTGATCACGTGGCTGTCATGCACTGATCACGTGGATATCATGCACTGATCACGTGGCTGATCACACACGTATCACCTGACTGATCATGCACTGATCACGTGGCTATCATGCACTGATCACGTGGCTATCATGCACTGATCACGTGGCTATCATGCACTGATCACGTGGCTGATCATGCACTGATCACGTAGCTATCATGCACTGATCACGTGACTGATCATGCACTGATCACGTAACTGATCATGCACTGATCACGTGGCTGATCATGCACTGATCACGTGGCTGATCATGCACTGATCACGTGACTGATCATGCACTGATCACGTGACTGATCATGCACTGATCACGTGGCTATCATGCACTGATCACGTGGCTGATCATGCACTGATCACGTGGCTGATCATGCACTGATCACGTGGCTATCATGCACTGCTCACGTGGCTGATCATGCCATGATCACGCAGCTACCATGTACTGGTCACATGACTGATCATGCACTGATCACGTGACTGATCATGCAGTGATCACGTGGCTATCATGCACTACTCACGTGGCTGATCATGCAATGATCATGTAGCTACCATGTACAGGTCACGTGAATGATCATACACCCATCAGGTGACTGATCATGCACTGATCACGTGGCTATCATGCACTGATCACGAGACTGATCATGCACTGATCACGTCTATATCATGCACTGATCACATGACTGCCCATGCACTGATCACGTGGATGATCATACACTAATCTTGTGACAGATCATGCACTGATCACGTGGCTGATCATGCACTGATACCGTGACTGAGCATGGACTGATCACATGACTATCATGTAGTGATCACGTGACTTAATGGCGCTGATCATGTGACTGATCATGCACTGATCATGTTTGCTATCATACACTGATCATGTGCCTCTGGAGGCAATAAACAAAGAGCTGAGTAGGCACGAATCAAACAGTCAGCAGGCAATAATCATGGAACTCAGGTGTGAGGAATCATGCTGCTCAGCTGGCAATAATCAAGCAGCTGAGCAGGCAGGAATTACGCAGCACAGCTGGCAATTGTCAAGCAGATGACAGGCAGGAATCGTGCAGCTCAGCTGGCAATTGTCAAGCAGATGAGCAGACAGTAATCACGCAGCTCAGCAGGCCCAGATCACGTGACTGAGCATGCACTGTTCACGTGGCTGATCATACACTGATCACGTGATGATCATGCACTGATCACTTGGATATCATGCACTGATCACGTGGCTGATCATACACTGTTCACGTGTCTGACCATGCACTGATCACGTGGCTGATCATACACTGCTCACGTAACTGATCATGCACTGATCACGTGGCTATCATGCACTGATCACGTGGCTGAACATGCACTGTTCACGTGGCTGATCACACACCTGTCACGTGACATATCATGCACTGATCACGTGGCACTCATGCACTGATCACGTGGCTGATCATACTCTGCTCACGTAACTCATGCACACATCACGTGGCTATCATGCACTGCTCACGTGGCTCGTCATGGAATGATCACGTAGCAACCATATACTGGTCACGTGACTGATCATGCAAAGATCACGTAAATGATCATGCACTGTTCACGTGACTGATCATGTACTGATCACGTGACTGATCATGCACTGATCACGTGGCTATCATGCTCTGCTCACGTGGCTGATCATGCAACGATCACGTAGCAACCATGTACTGGTCACGTGACTGATCATGCACTGATCACGTAATTGATCCTGCACTGATCACGTGGCTCATCATGCACTGATCACGTGGCTGATCACACATGTATCACGTGACTGATCATGCACTGATCACGTGGCTCATGCACTGATCACGTGGCTGTCATGCACTGATCACGTGGATATCATGCACTGATCACGTGGCTGATCACACACGTATCACATGACTGATCATGCACTGATCACGTGGCTATCATGCACTGATCACGTGGCTATCATGCACTGATCACGTGGCTGATCATGCAATGATCACGTAGCTACCATGTACTGGTCACGTGACTGATCATGCACTGATCACGTAATTGATCATGCACTGATCACGTGGCTGATCATGCACTGATCACGTGGCTGATCATGCACTGATCACGTAACTGATCATGCACTGATCACGTGACTGATCATGCACTGATCACGTGGCTATCATGCACTGATCACTTGGCTGACATGCACTGATCACGTGCCTGATCATGCACTGATCACGTGGCTGATCATGCACTGATCACGTGACTGATCATGCACTGATCACGTGACTGATCATGCACTGATCACGTGGCTATCATGCACTGCTCACGTGGCTGATCATGCCATGATCACGCAGCTACCATGTACTGGTCACATGACTGATCATGCACTGATCACGTGACTGATCATGCACTGATCACGTGGCTATCATGCACTACTCACGTGGCTGATCATGCAATGATCATGTAGCTACCATGTACAGGTCACGTGAATGATCATACACCCATCAGGTGACTGATCATGCACTGATCACGTGGCTATCATGCACTGATCACGAGACTGATCATGCACTGATCACGTCTATATCATGCACTGATCACATGACTGCCCATGCACTGATCACGTGGATGATCATACACTAATCTTGTGACAGATCATGCACTGATCACGTGGCTGATCATGCACTGATACCGTGACTGAGCATGGACTGATCACATGACTATCATGTAGTGATCACGTGACTTAATGGCGCTGATCATGTGACTGATCATGCGCTGATCATGTTTGCTATCATACACTGATCATGTGCCTCTGGAGGCAATAAACAAAGAGCTGAGTAGGCACGAATCAAACAGTCAGCAGGCAATAATCATGGAACTCAGGTGTGAGGAATCATGCTGCTCAGCTGGCAATAATCAAGCAGCTGAGCAGGCAGGAATTACGCAGCACAGCTGGCAATTGTCAAGCAGATGACAGGCAGGAATCGTGCAGCTCAGCTGGCAATTGTCAAGCAGATGAGCAGACAGTAATCACGCAGCTCAGCAGGCCCTGATCACGTGACTGAGCATGCACTGTTCACGTGGCTGATCATACACTGATCACGTGATGATCATGCACTGATCACGTGGATATCATGCACTGATCACGTGGCTGATCATACACTGATCACGTGTCTGACCATGCACTGATCACGTGGCTGATCATACACTGATCACGTAACTGATCATGCACTGATCACGTGGCTATCATGCACTGATCACGTGGCTGATCATGCACTGATCACGTGGCTGATCATGCACTGTCACGTGACATATCATGCACTGATCACGTGGCACTCATGCACTGATCACGTGGCTGATCATACACTGCTCACGTAACTCATGCACTGATCACGTGGCTATCATGCACTGCTCACGTGGCTGATCATGGAATGATCATGTAGCTACCATGTACAGGTCACGTGAATGATCATACACCCATCAGGTGACTGATCATGCACTGATCACGTGGCTATCATGCACTGATCACGTGACTGATCATGCACTGATCACGTCTATATCATGCACTGATCACATGACTGCCCATGCACTGATCACGTGGATGATCATACACTAATCATGTGACAGATCATGCACTGATCACGTGGCTGATCATGCACTGATACCGTGACTGAGCATGGACTGATCACATGACTATCATGTAGTGATCACGTGACTTAATGGCGCTGATCATGTGACTGATCATGCGCTGATCATGTTTGCTATCATACACTGATCATGTGCCTCTGGAGGCAATAAACAAAGAGCTGAGTAGGCACGAATCAAACAGTCAGCAGGCAATAATCATGGAACTCAGGTGTGAGGAATCATGCTGCTCAGCTGGCAATAATCAAGCAGCTGAGCAGGCAGGAATTACGCAGCACAGCTGGCAATTGTCAAGCAGATGACAGGCAGGAATCGTGCAGCTCAGCTGGCAATTGTCAAGCAGATGAGCAGACAGTAATCACGCAGCTCAGCAGGCCCTGATCACGTGACTGAGCATGCACTGTTCACGTGGCTGATCATACACTGATCACGTGATGATCATGCACTGATCACTTGGATATCATGCACTGATCACGTGGCTGATCATACACTGTTCACGTGTCTGACCATGCACTGATCACGTGGCTGATCATACACTGCTCACGTAACTGATCATGCACTGATCACGTGGCTATCATGCACTGATCACGTGGCTGAACATGCACTGTTCACGTGGCTGATCACACACCTGTCACGTGACATATCATGCACTGATCACGTGGCACTCATGCACTGATCACGTGGCTGATCATACTCTGCTCACGTAACTCATGCACACATCACGTGGCTATCATGCACTGCTCACGTGGCTCGTCATGGAATGATCACGTAGCAACCATATACTGGTCACGTGACTGATCATGATCACGTAAATGATCATGCACTGTTCACGTGACTGATCATACTGATCACGTGACTGATCATGCACTGATCACGTGGCTATCATGCACTGCTCACGTGGCTGATCATGCAACGATCACGTAGCAACCATGTACTGGTCACGTGACTGATCATGCACTGATCACGTAATTGATCATGCACTGATCACGTGGCTCATCATGCACTGATCACGTGGCTGATCACACATGTATCACGTGACTGATCATGCACTGATCACGTGGCTATCATGCACTGATCACGTGGCTGTCATGCACTGATCACGTGGATATCATGCACTGATCACGTGGCTGATCACACACGATCACATGACTGATCATGCACTGATCACGTGGCTATCATGCACTGATCACGTGGCTATCATGCACTGATCACGTGGCTATCATGCACTGATCACGTGGCTGATCATGCACTGATCACGTAGCTATCATGCACTGATCACGTGACTGATCATGCACTGATCACGTAATTGATCATGCACTGATCACGTGGCTGATCATGCACTGATCACGTGGCTGATCATGCACTGATCACGTGACTGATCATGCACTGATCACGTGACTGATCATGCACTGATCACGTGGCTATCATGCACTGATCACGTGGCTGATCATGCACTGATCACGTGCTGATCATGCACTGATCACGTGGCTATCATGCACTGCTCACGTGGCTGATCATGCCATGATCACGCAGCTACCATGTACTGGTCACATGACTGATCATGCACTGATCACGTGACTGATCATGCAGTGATCACGTGGCTATCATGCACTACTCACGTGGCTGATCATGCAATGATCATGTAGCTACCATGTACAGGTCACGTGAATGATCATACACCCATCAGGTGACTGATCATGCACTGATCACGTGGCTATCATGCACTGATCACGAGACTGATCATGCACTGATCACGTCTATATCATGCACTGATCACATGACTGCCCATGCACTGATCACGTGGATGATCATACACTAATCTTGTGACAGATCATGCACTGATCACGTGGCTGATCATGCACTGATACCGTGACTGAGCATGGACTGATCACATGACTATCATGTAGTGATCACGTGACTTAATGGCGCTGATCATGTGACTGATCATGCACTGATCATGTTTGCTATCATACACTGATCATGTGCCTCTGGAGGCAATAAACAAAGAGCTGAGTAGGCACGAATCAAACAGTCAGCAGGCAATAATCATGGAACTCAGGTGTGAGGAATCATGCTGCTCAGCTGGCAATAATCAAGCAGCTGAGCAGGCAGGAATTACGCAGCACAGCTGGCAATTGTCAAGCAGATGACAGGCAGGAATCGTGCAGCTCAGCTGGCAATTGTCAAGCAGATGAGCAGACAGTAATCACGCAGCTCAGCAGGCCCAGATCACGTGACTGAGCATGCACTGTTCACGTGGCTGATCATACACTGATCACGTGATGATCATGCACTGATCACTTGGATATCATGCACTGATCACGTGGCTGATCATACACTGTTCACGTGTCTGACCATGCACTGATCACGTGGCTGATCATACACTGCTCACGTAACTGATCATGCACTGATCACGTGGCTATCATGCACTGATCACGTGGCTGAACATGCACTGTTCACGTGGCTGATCACACACCTGTCACGTGACATATCATGCACTGATCACGTGGCACTCATGCACTGATCACGTGGCTGATCATACTCTGCTCACGTAACTCATGCACACATCACGTGGCTATCATGCACTGCTCACGTGGCTCGTCATGGAATGATCACGTAGCAACCATATACTGGTCACGTGACTGATCATGCAAAGATCACGTAAATGATCATGCACTGTTCACGTGACTGATCATGTACTGATCACGTGACTGATCATGCACTGATCACGTGGCTATCATGCTCTGCTCACGTGGCTGATCATGCAACGATCACGTAGCAACCATGTACTGGTCACGTGACTGATCATGCACTGATCACGTAATTGATCCTGCACTGATCACGTGGCTCATCATGCACTGATCACGTGGCTGATCACACATGTATCACGTGACTGATCATGCACTGATCACGTGGCTCTCATGCACTGATCACGTGGCTGTCATGCACTGATCACGTGGATATCATGCACTGATCACGTGGCTGATCACACACGTATCACATGACTGATCATGCACTGATCACGTGGCTATCATGCACTGATCACGTGGCTATCATGCACTGATCACGTGGCTGATCATGCAATGATCACGTAGCTACCATGTACTGGTCACGTGACTGATCATGCACTGATCACGTAATTGATCATGCACTGATCACGTGGCTGATCATGCACTGATCACGTGGCTGATCATACACTGATCACGTAACTGATCATGCACTGATCACGTGACTGATCATGCACTGATCACGTGGCTATCATGCACTGATCACTTGGCTGACATACACTGATCACGTGCCTGATCATGCACTGATCACGTGGCTGATCATGCACTGATCACGTGACTGATCATGCACTGATCACGTGTCTGATCATGCACTGATCACGTGGCTATCATGCACTGCTCACGTGGCTGATCATGCCATGATCACGCAGCTACCATGTACTGGTCACATGACTGATCATGCACTGATCACGTGACTGATCATGCACTGATCACGTGGCTATCATGCACTACTCACGTGGCTGATCATGCAATGATCATGTAGCTACCATGTACAGGTCACGTGAATGATCATACACCCATCAGGTGACTGATCATGCACTGATCACGTGGCTATCATGCACTGATCACGAGACTGATCATGCACTGATCACGTCTATATCATGCACTGATCACATGACTGCCCATGCACTGATCACGTGGATGATCATACACTAATTGTGACAGATCATGCACTGATCACGTGGCTGATCATGCACTGATACCGTGACTGAGCATGGACTGATCACATGACTATCATGTAGTGATCACGTGACTTAATGGCGCTGATCATGTGACTGATCATGCGCTGATCATGTTTGCTATCATACACTGATCATGTGCCTCTGGAGGCAATAAACAAAGAGCTGAGTAGGCACGAATCAAACAGTCAGCAGGCAATAATCATGGAACTCAGGTGTGAGGAATCATGCTGCTCAGCTGGCAATAATCAAGCAGCTGAGCAGGCAGGAATTACGCAGCACAGCTGGCAATTGTCAAGCAGATGACAGGCAGGAATCGTGCAGCTCAGCTGGCAATTGTCAAGCAGATGAGCAGACAGTAATCACGCAGCTCAGCAGGCCCAGATCACGTGACTGAGCATGCACTGTTCACGTGGCTGATCATACACTGATCACGTGATGATCATGCACTGATCACTTGGATATCATGCACTGATCACGTGGCTGATCATACACTGTTCACGTGTCTGACCATGCACTGATCACGTGGCTGATCATACACTGCTCACGTAACTGATCATGCACTGATCACGTGGCTATCATGCACTGATCACGTGGCTGAACATGCACTGTTCACGTGGCTGATCACACACCTGTCACGTGACATATCATGCACTGATCACGTGGCACTCATGCACTGATCACGTGGCTGATCATACTCTGCTCACGTAACTCATGCACACATCACGTGGCTATCATGCACTGCTCACGTGGCTCGTCATGGAATGATCACGTAGCAACCATATACTGGTCACGTGACTGATCATGCACTGATCACGTAAATGATCATGCACTGTTCACGTGACTGATCATGTACTGATCACGTGACTGATCATGCACTGATCACGTGGCTATCATGCACTGCTCACGTGGCTGATCATGCAACGATCACGTAGCAACCATGTACTGGTCACGTGACTGATCATGCACTGATCACGTAATTGATCATGCACTGATCACGTGGCTCATCATGCACTGATCACGTGGCTGATCACACATGTATCACGTGACTGATCATGCACTGATCACGTGGCTATCATGCACTGATCACGTGGCTGTCATGCACTGATCACGTGGATATCATGCACTGATCACGTGGCTGATCACACACGATCACATGACTGATCATGCACTGATCACGTGGCTATCATGCACTGATCACGTGGCTATCATGCACTGATCACGTGGCTATCATGCACTGATCACGTGGCTGATCATGCACTGATCACGTAGCTATCATGCACTGATCACGTGACTGATCATGCACTGATCACGTAATTGATCATGCACTGATCACGTGGCTGATCATGCACTGATCACGTGGCTGATCATGCACTGATCACGTGACTGATCATGCACTGATCACGTGACTGATCATGCACTGATCACGTGGCTGATCATGCACTGATCACGTGGCTGATCATGCACTGATCACGTGACTGATCATGCACTGATCACGTGGCTATCATGCACTGCTCACGTGGCTGATCATGCCATGATCACGCAGCTACCATGTACTGGTCACATGACTGATCATGCACTGATCACGTGACTGATCATGCACTGATCACGTGGCTATCATGCACTACTCACGTGGCTGATCATGCAATGATCATGTAGCTACCATGTACAGGTCACGTGAATGATCATACACCCATCAGGTGACTGATCATGCACTGATCACGTGGCTATCATGCACTGATCACGAGACTGATCATGCACTGATCACGTCTATATCATGCACTGATCACATGACTGCCCATGCACTGATCACGTGGATGATCATACACTAATCTTGTGACAGATCATGCACTGATCACGTGGCTGATCATGCACTGATACCGTGACTGAGCATGGACTGATCACATGACTATCATGTAGTGATCACGTGACTTAATGGCGCTGATCATGTGACTGATCATGCGCTGATCATGTTTGCTATCATACACTGATCATGTGCCTCTGGAGGCAATAAACAAAGAGCTGAGTAGGCACGAATCAAACAGTCAGCAGGCAATAATCATGGAACTCAGGTGTGAGGAATCATGCTGCTCAGCTGGCAATAATCAAGCAGCTGAGCAGGCAGGAATTACGCAGCACAGCTGGCAATTGTCAAGCAGATGACAGGCAGGAATCGTGCAGCTCAGCTGGCAATTGTCAAGCAGATGAGCAGACAGTAATCACGCAGCTCAGCAGGCCCAGATCACGTGACTGAGCATGCACTGTTCACGTGGCTGATCATACACTGATCACGTGATGATCATGCACTGATCACTTGGATATCATGCACTGATCACGTGGCTGATCATACACTGTTCACGTGTCTGACCATGCACTGATCACGTGGCTGATCATACACTGCTCACGTAACTGATCATGCACTGATCACGTGGCTATCATGCACTGATCACGTGGCTGAACATGCACTGTTCACGTGGCTGATCACACACCTGTCACGTGACATATCATGCACTGATCACGTGGCACTCATGCACTGATCACGTGGCTGATCATACTCTGCTCACGTAACTCATGCACACATCACGTGGCTATCATGCACTGCTCACGTGGCTCGTCATGGAATGATCACGTAGCAACCATATACTGGTCACGTGACTGATCATGCAAAGATCACGTAAATGATCATGCACTGTTCACGTGACTGATCATGTACTGATCACGTGACTGATCATGCACTGATCACGTGGCTATCATGCACTGCTCACGTGGCTGATCATGCAACGATCACGTAGCAACCATGTACTGGTCACGTGACTGATCATGCACTGATCACGTAATTGATCCTGCACTGATCACGTGGCTCATCATGCACTGATCACGTGGCTGATCACACATGTATCACGTGACTGATCATGCACTGATCACGTGGCTCTCATGCACTGATCACGTGGCTGTCATGCACTGATCACGTGGATATCATGCACTGATCACGTGGCTGATCACACACGTATCACATGACTGATCATGCACTGATCACGTGGCTATCATGCACTGATCACGTGGCTATCATGCACTGATCACGTGGCTGATCATGCAATGATCACGTAGCTACCATGTACTGGTCACGTGACTGATCATGCACTGATCACGTAATTGATCATGCACTGATCATGTGGCTGATCATGCACTGATCACGTGGCTGATCATGCACTGATCACGTGACTGATCATGCACTGATCACGTGACTGATCATGCACTGATCACGTGGCTATCATGCACTGATCACGTGGCTGATCATACACTGATCACGTGCCTGATCATGCACTGATCACGTGGCTGATCATGCACTGATCACGTGACTGATCATGCACTGATCACGTGTCTGATCATGCACTGATCACGTGGCTATCATGCACTGCTCACGTGGCTGATCATGCCATGATCACGCAGCTACCATGTACTGGTCACATGACTGATCATGCACTGATCACGTGACTGATCATGCAGTGATCACGTGGCTATCATGCACTACTCACGTGGCTGATCATGCAATGATCATGTAGCTACCATGTACAGGTCACGTGAATGATCATACACCCATCAGGTGACTGATCATGCACTGATCACGTGGCTATCATGCACTGATCACGAGACTGATCATGCACTGATCACGTCTATATCATGCACTGATCACATGACTGCCCATGCACTGATCACGTGGATGATCATACACTAATCATGTGACAGATCATGCACTGATCACGTGGCTGATCATGCACTGATACCGTGACTGAGCATGGACTGATCACATGACTATCATGTAGTGATCACGTGACTTAATGGCGCTGATCATGTGACTGATCATGCGCTGATCATGTTTGCTATCATACACTGATCATGTGCCTCTGGAGGCAATAAACAAAGAGCTGAGTAGGCACGAATCAAACAGTCAGCAGGCAATAATCATGGAACTCAGGTGTGAGGAATCATGCTGCTCAGCTGGCAATAATCAAGCAGCTGAGCAGGCAGGAATTACGCAGCACAGCTGGCAATTGTCAAGCAGATGACAGGCAGGAATCGTGCAGCTCAGCTGGCAATTGTCAAGCAGATGAGCAGACAGTAATCACGCAGCTCAGCAGGCCCAGATCACGTGACTGAGCATGCACTGTTCACGTGGCTGATCATACACTGATCACGTGATGATCATGCACTGATCACGTGGCTGATCATACACTGTTCACGTGTCTGACCATGCACTGATCACGTGGCTGATCATACACTGCTCACGTAACTGATCATGCACTGATCACGTGGCTATCATGCACTGATCACGTGGCTGAACATGCACTGTTCACGTGGCTGATCACACACCTGTCACGTGACATATCATGCACTGATCACGTGGCACTCATGCACTGATCACGTGGCTGATCATACTCTGCTCACGTAACTCATGCACACATCACGTGGCTATCATGCACTGCTCACGTGGCTCGTCATGGAATGATCACGTAGCAACCATATACTGGTCACGTGACTGATCATGCAAAGATCACGTAAATGATCATGCACTGTTCACGTGACTGATCATGTACTGATCACGTGACTGATCATGCACTGATCACGTGGCTATCATGCTCTGCTCACGTGGCTGATCATGCAACGATCACGTAGCAACCATGTACTGGTCACGTGACTGATCATGCACTGATCACGTAATTGATCCTGCACTGATCACGTGGCTCATCATGCACTGATCACGTGGCTGATCACACATGTATCACGTGACTGATCATGCACTGATCACGTGGCTCTCATGCACTGATCACGTGGCTGTCATGCACTGATCACGTGGATATCATGCACTGATCACGTGGCTGATCACACACGTATCACATGACTGATCATGCACTGATCACGTGGCTATCATGCACTGATCACGTGGCTATCATGCACTGATCACGTGGCTGATCATGCAATGATCACGTAGCTACCATGTACTGGTCACGTGACTGATCATGCACTGATCACGTAATTGATCATGCACTGATCATGTGGCTGATCATGCACTGATCACGTGGCTGATCATGCACTGATCACGTAACTGATCATGCACTGATCACGTGACTGATCATGCACTGATCACGTGGCTATCATGCACTGATCACTTGGCTGACATGCACTGATCACGTGCCTGATCATGCACTGATCACGTGGCTGATCATGCACTGATCACGTGACTGATCATGCACTGATCACGTGTCTGATCATGCACTGATCACGTGGCTATCATGCACTGCTCACGTGGCTGATCATGCCATGATCACGCAGCTACCATGTACTGGTCACATGACTGATCATGCACTGATCACGTGACTGATCATGCACTGATCACGTGGCTATCATGCACTACTCACGTGGCTGATCATGCAATGATCATGTAGCTACCATGTACAGGTCACGTGAATGATCATACACCCATCAGGTGACTGATCATGCACTGATCACGTGGCTATCATGCACTGATCACGAGACTGATCATGCACTGATCACGTCTATATCATGCACTGATCACATGACTGCCCATGCACTGATCACGTGGATGATCATACACTAATCTTGTGACAGATCATGCACTGATCACGTGGCTGATCATGCACTGATACCGTGACTGAGCATGGACTGATCACATGACTATCATGTAGTGATCACGTGACTTAATGGCGCTGATCATGTGACTGATCATGCGCTGATCATGTTTGCTATCATACACTGATCATGTGCCTCTGGAGGCAATAAACAAAGAGCTGAGTAGGCACGAATCAAACAGTCAGCAGGCAATAATCATGGAACTCAGGTGTGAGGAATCATGCTGCTCAGCTGGCAATAATCAAGCAGCTGAGCAGGCAGGAATTACGCAGCACAGCTGGCAATTGTCAAGCAGATGACAGGCAGGAATCGTGCAGCTCAGCTGGCAATTGTCAAGCAGATGAGCAGACAGTAATCACGCAGCTCAGCAGGCCCAGATCACGTGACTGAGCATGCACTGTTCACGTGGCTGATCATACACTGATCACGTGATGATCATGCACTGATCACTGGATATCATGCACTGATCACGTGGCTGATCATACACTGTTCACGTGTCTGACCATGCACTGATCACGTGGCTGATCATACACTGCTCACGTAACTGATCATGCACTGATCACGTGGCTATCATGCACTGATCACGTGGCTGATCATGCACTGATCACGTGGCTGATCACACACTGTCACGTGACATATCATGCACTGATCACGTGGCACTCATGCACTGATCACGTGGCTGATCATACACTGATCACGTGACTCATGCACACATCACGTGGCTATCATGCACTGCTCACGTGGCTGATCATGCAATGATCATGTAGCTACCATGTACTGGTCACGTGAATGATCATGCACCCATCAGGTGACTGATCATGCACTGATCACGTGGCTATCATGCACTGATCACGTGACTGATCATGCACTGATCACGTCTATATCATGCACTGATCACATGACTGCCCATGCACTGATCACGTGGATGATCATACACTAATCATGTGACAGATCATGCACTGATCACGTGGCTGATCATGCACTGATACCGTGACTGAGCATGGACTGATCACATGACTATCATGTAGTGATCACGTGACTTAATGGCGCTGATCATGTGACTGATCATGCACTGATCATGTTTGCTATCATACACTGATCATGTGCCTCTGGAGGCAATAAACAAAGAGCTGAGTAGGCACGAATCAAACAGTCAGCAGGCAATAATCATGGAACTCAGTGTGAGGAATCATGCTGCTCAGCTGGCAATAATCAAGCAGCTGAGCAGGCAGGAATTACGCAGCACAGCTGGCAATTGTCAAGCAGATGACAGGCAGGAATCGTGCAGCTCAGCTGGCAATTGTCAAGCAGATGAGCAGACAGTAATCACGCAGCTCAGCAGGCCCTGATCACGTGACTGAGCATGCACTGTTCACGTGGCTGATCATGCACTGATCACGTGATGATCATGCACTGATCACGTGGCTGATCATGCACTGATCACGTGTCTGACCATGCACTGATCACGTGGCTGATCATACACTGCTCACGTAACTGATCATGCACTGATCACGTGGCTATCATGCACTGATCACGTGGCTGAACATGCACTGTTCACGTGGCTGATCACACACCTGTCACGTGACATATCATGCACTGATCACGTGGCACTCATGCACTGATCACGTGGCTGATCATACTCTGCTCACGTAACTCATGCACACATCACGTGGCTATCATGCACTGCTCACGTGGCTCGTCATGGAATGATCACGTAGCAACCATATACTGGTCACGTGACTGATCATGCACTGATCACGTAAATGATCATGCACTGTTCACGTGACTGATCATGTACTGATCACGTGACTGATCATGCACTGATCACGTGGCTATCATGCACTGCTCACGTGGCTGATCATGCAACGATCACGTAGCAACCATGTACTGGTCACGTGACTGATCATGCACTGATCACGTAATTGATCCTGCACTGATCACGTGGCTCATCATGCACTGATCACGTGGCTGATCACACATGTATCACGTGACTGATCATGCACTGATCACGTGGCTCTCATGCACTGATCACGTGGCTGTCATGCACTGATCACGTGGATATCATGCACTGATCACGTGGCTGATCACACACGTATCACATGACTGATCATGCACTGATCACGTGGCTATCATGCACTGATCACGTGGCTATCATGCACTGATCACGTGGCTGATCATGCAATGATCACGTAGCTACCATGTACTGGTCACGTGACTGATCATGCACTGATCACGTAATTGATCATGCACTGATCACGTGGCTGATCATGCACTGATCACGTGGCTGATCATGCACTGATCACGTAACTGATCATGCACTGATCACGTGACTGATCATGCACTGATCACGTGGCTATCATGCACTGATCACGTGGCTGACATGCACTGATCACGTGCCTGATCATGCACTGATCACGTGGCTGATCATGCACTGATCACGTGACTGATCATGCACTGATCACGTGACTGATCATGCACTGATCACGTGGCTATCATGCACTGCTCACGTGGCTGATCATGCCATGATCACGCAGCTACCATGTACTGGTCACATGACTGATCATGCACTGATCACGTGACTGATCATGCACTGATCACGTGGCTATCATGCACTACTCACGTGGCTGATCATGCAATGATCATGTAGCTACCATGTACAGGTCACGTGAATGATCATACACCCATCAGGTGACTGATCATGCACTGATCACGTGGCTATCATGCACTGATCACGAGACTGATCATGCACTGATCACGTCTATATCATGCACTGATCACATGACTGCCCATGCACTGATCACGTGGATGATCATACACTAATCATGTGACAGATCATGCACTGATCACGTGGCTGATCATGCACTGATACCGTGACTGAGCATGGACTGATCACATGACTATCATGTAGTGATCACGTGACTTAATGGCGCTGATCATGTGACTGATCATGCGCTGATCATGTTTGCTATCATACACTGATCATGTGCCTCTGGAGGCAATAAACAAAGAGCTGAGTAGGCACGAATCAAACAGTCAGCAGGCAATAATCATGGAACTCAGGTGTGAGGAATCATGCTGCTCAGCTGGCAATAATCAAGCAGCTGAGCAGGCAGGAATTACGCAGCACAGCTGGCAATTGTCAAGCAGATGACAGGCAGGAATCGTGCAGCTCAGCTGGCAATTGTCAAGCAGATGAGCAGACAGTAATCACGCAGCTCAGCAGGCCCAGATCACGTGACTGAGCATGCACTGTTCACGTGGCTGATCATACACTGATCACGTGATGATCATGCACTGATCACTTGGATATCATGCACTGATCACGTGGCTGATCATACACTGTTCACGTGTCTGACCATGCACTGATCACGTGGCTGATCATACACTGCTCACGTAACTGATCATGCACTGATCACGTGGCTATCATGCACTGATCACGTGGCTGAACATGCACTGTTCACGTGGCTGATCACACACCTGTCACGTGACATATCATGCACTGATCACGTGGCACTCATGCACTGATCACGTGGCTGATCATACTCTGCTCACGTAACTCATGCACACATCACGTGGCTATCATGCACTGCTCACGTGGCTCGTCATGGAATGATCACGTAGCAACCATATACTGGTCACGTGACTGATCATGCAAAGATCACGTAAATGATCATGCACTGTTCACGTGACTGATCATGTACTGATCACGTGACTGATCATGCACTGATCACGTGGCTATCATGCTCTGCTCACGTGGCTGATCATGCAACGATCACGTAGCAACCATGTACTGGTCACGTGACTGATCATGCACTGATCACGTAATTGATCATGCACTGATCACGTGGCTCATCATGCACTGATCACGTGGCTGATCACACATGTATCACGTGACTGATCATGCACTGATCACGTGGCTATCATGCACTGATCACGTGGCTGTCATGCACTGATCACGTGGATATCATGCACTGATCACGTGGCTGATCACACACGTATCACATGACTGATCATGCACTGATCACGTGGCTATCATGCACTGATCACGTGGCTATCATGCACTGATCACGTGGCTGATCATGCACTGATCACGTAGCTACCATGTACTGGTCACGTGACTGATCATGCACTGATCACGTAATTGATCATGCACTGATCACGTGGCTGATCATGCACTGATCACGTGGCTGATCATGCACTGATCACGTGACTGATCATGCACTGATCACGTGTCTGATCATGCACTGATCACGTGGCTATCATGCACTGCTCACGTGGCTGATCATGCCATGATCACGCAGCTACCATGTACTGGTCACATGACTGATCATGCACTGATCACGTGACTGATCATGCACTGATCACGTGGCTATCATGCACTACTCACGTGGCTGATCATGCAATGATCATGTAGCTACCATGTACAGGTCACGTGAATGATCATACACCCATCAGGTGACTGATCATGCACTGATCACGTGGCTATCATGCACTGATCACGAGACTGATCATGCACTGATCACGTCTATATCATGCACTGATCACATGACTGCCCATGCACTGATCACGTGGATGATCATACACTAATCATGTGACAGATCATGCACTGATCACGTGGCTGATCATGCACTGATACCGTGACTGAGCATGGACTGATCACATGACTATCATGTAGTGATCACGTGACTTAATGGCGCTGATCATGTGACTGATCATGCGCTGATCATGTTTGCTATCATACACTGATCATGTGCCTCTGGAGGCAATAAACAAAGAGCTGAGTAGGCACGAATCAAACAGTCAGCAGGCAATAATCATGGAACTCATGTGAGGAATCATGCTGCTCAGCTGGCAATAATCAAGCAGCTGAGCAGGCAGGAATTACGCAGCACAGCTGGCAATTGTCAAGCAGATGACAGGCAGGAATCGTGCAGCTCAGCTGGCAATTGTCAAGCAGATGAGCAGACAGTAATCACGCAGCTCAGCAGGCCCAGATCACGTGACTGAGCATGCACTGTTCACGTGGCTGATCATACACTGATCACGTGATGATCATGCACTGATCACGTGGCTGATCATACACTGTTCACGTGTCTGACCATGCACTGATCACGTGGCTGATCATACACTGCTCACGTAACTGATCATGCACTGATCACGTGGCTATCATGCACTGATCACGTGGCTGAACATGCACTGTTCACGTGGCTGATCACACACCTGTCACGTGACATATCATGCACTGATCACGTGGCACTCATGCACTGATCACGTGGCTGATCATACTCTGCTCACGTAACTCATGCACACATCACGTGGCTATCATGCACTGCTCACGTGGCTCGTCATGGAATGATCACGTAGCAACCATATACTGGTCACGTGACTGATCATGCAAAGATCACGTAAATGATCATGCACTGTTCACGTGACTGATCATGTACTGATCACGTGACTGATCATGCACTGATCACGTGGCTATCATGCACTGCTCACGTGGCTGATCATGCAACGATCACGTAGCAACCATGTACTGGTCACGTGACTGATCATGCACTGATCACGTAATTGATCCTGCACTGATCACGTGGCTCATCATGCACTGATCACGTGGCTGATCACACATGTATCACGTGACTGATCATGCACTGATCACGTGGCTCTCATGCACTGATCACGTGGCTGTCATGCACTGATCACGTGGATATCATGCACTGATCACGTGGCTGATCACACACGTATCACATGACTGATCATGCACTGATCACGTGGCTATCATGCACTGATCACGTGGCTATCATGCACTGATCACGTGGCTGATCATGCAATGATCACGAGCTACCATGTACTGGTCACGTGACTGATCATGCACTGATCACGTAATTGATCATGCACTGATCATGTGGCTGATCATGCACTGATCACGTGGCTGATCATACACTGATCACATAACTGATCATGCACTGATCACGTGACTGATCATGCACTGATCACGTGGCTATCATGCACTGATCACTTGGCTGGACATGCACTGATCACGTGCCTGGTCATGCACTGATCACGTGGCTGATCATGCACTGATCACGTGACTGATCATGCACTGATCACGTGTCTGATCATGCACTGATCACGTGGCTATCATGCACTGCTCACGTGGCTGATCATGCCATGATCACGCAGCTACCATGTACTGGTCACATGACTGATCATGCACTGATCACGTGACTGATCATGCAGTGATCACGTGGCTATCATGCACTACTCACGTGGCTGATCATGCAATGATCATGTAGCTACCATGTACAGGTCACGTGAATGATCATACACCCATCAGGTGACTGATCATGCACTGATCACGTGGCTATCATGCACTGATCACGAGACTGATCATGCACTGATCACGTCTATATCATGCACTGATCACATGACTGCCCATGCACTGATCACGTGGATGATCATACACTAATCTTGTGACAGATCATGCACTGATCACGTGGCTGATCATGCACTGATACCGTGACTGAGCATGGACTGATCACATGACTATCATGTAGTGATCACGTGACTTAATGGCGCTGATCATGTGACTGATCATGCGCTGATCATGTTTGCTATCATACACTGATCATGTGCCTCTGGAGGCAATAAACAAAGAGCTGAGTAGGCACGAATCAAACAGTCAGCAGGCAATAATCATGGAACTCAGTGTGAGGAATCATGCTGCTCAGCTGGCAATAATCAAGCAGCTGAGCAGGCAGGAATTACGCAGCACAGCTGGCAATTGTCAAGCAGATGACAGGCAGGAATCGTGCAGCTCAGCTGGCAATTGTCAAGCAGATGAGCAGACAGTAATCACGCAGCTCAGCAGGCCCAGATCACGTGACTGAGCATGCACTGTTCACGTGGCTGATCATACACTGATCACGTGATGATCATGCACTGATCACTTGGATATCATGCACTGATCACGTGGCTGATCATACACTGTTCACGTGTCTGACCATGCACTGATCACGTGGCTGATCATACACTGCTCACGTAACTGATCATGCACTGATCACGTGGCTATCATGCACTGATCACGTGGCTGAACATGCACTGTTCACGTGGCTGATCACACACCTGTCACGTGACATATCATGCACTGATCACGTGGCACTCATGCACTGATCACGTGGCTGATCATACTCTGCTCACGTAACTCATGCACACATCACGTGGCTATCATGCACTGCTCACGTGGCTCGTCATGGAATGATCACGTAGCAACCATATACTGGTCACGTGACTGATCATGCAAAGATCACGTAAATGATCATGCACTGTTCACGTGACTGATCATGTACTGATCACGTGACTGATCATGCACTGATCACGTGGCTATCATGCTCTGCTCACGTGGCTGATCATGCAACGATCACGTAGCAACCATGTACTGGTCACGTGACTGATCATGCACTGATCACGTAATTGATCCTGCACTGATCACGTGGCTCATCATGCACTGATCACGTGGCTGATCACACATGTATCACGTGACTGATCATGCACTGATCCGTGGCTCTCATGCACTGATCACGTGGCTGTCATGCACTGATCACGTGGATATCATGCACTGATCACGTGGCTGATCACACACGTATCACATGACTGATCATGCACTGATCACGTGGCTATCATGCACTGATCACGTGGCTATCATGCACTGATCACGTGGCTGATCATGCAATGATCACGTAGCTATCATGCACTGATCACGTGACTGATCATGCACTGATCACGTAATTGATCATGCACTGATCACGTGGCTGATCATGCACTGATCACGTGGCTGATCATGCACTGATCACGTGACTGATCATGCACTGATCACGTGTCTGATCATGCACTGATCACGTGGCTATCATGCACTGATCACGTGGCTGATCATGCCATGATCACGCAGCTACCATGTACTGGTCACATGACTGATCATGCACTGATCACGTGACTGATCATGCACTGATCACGTGGCTATCATGCACTACTCACGTGGCTGATCATGCAATGATCATGTAGCTACCATGTACAGGTCACGTGAATGATCATACACCCATCAGGTGACTGATCATGCACTGATCACGTGGCTATCATGCACTGATCACGAGACTGATCATGCACTGATCACGTCTATATCATGCACTGATCACATGACTGCCCATGCACTGATCACGTGGATGATCATACACTAATCTTGTGACAGATCATGCACTGATCACGTGGCTGATCATGCACTGATACCGTGACTGAGCATGGACTGATCACATGACTATCATGTAGTGATCACGTGACTTAATGGCGCTGATCATGTGACTGATCATGCGCTGATCATGTTTGCTATCATACACTGATCATGTGCCTCTGGAGGCAATAAACAAAGAGCTGAGTAGGCACGAATCAAACAGTCAGCAGGCAATAATCATGGAACTCAGGTGTGAGGAATCATGCTGCTCAGCTGGCAATAATCAAGCAGCTGAGCAGGCAGGAATTACGCAGCACAGCTGGCAATTGTCAAGCAGATGACAGG
Organism: Bos javanicus; assembly: GCF_032452875.1. Taxonomy (NCBI): domain Eukaryota; kingdom Metazoa; phylum Chordata; class Mammalia; order Artiodactyla; family Bovidae; genus Bos; species Bos javanicus. The sequence continues at coordinate 30,845 of NW_026894426.1, read as the reverse complement.
CAGGAATCGTGCAGCTCAGCTGGCAATTGTCAAGCAGATGAGCAGACAGTAATCACGCAGCTCAGCAGGCCCAGATCACGTGACTGAGCATGCACTGTTCACGTGGCTGATCATACACTGATCACGTGATGATCATGCACTGATCACGTGGCTGATCATACACTGTTCACGTGTCTGACCATGCACTGATCACGTGGCTGATCATACACTGCTCACGTAACTGATCATGCACTGATCACGTGGCTATCATGCACTGATCACGTGGCTGAACATGCACTGTTCACGTGGCTGATCACACACCTGTCACGTGACATATCATGCACTGATCACGTGGCACTCATGCACTGATCACGTGGCTGATCATACTCTGCTCACGTAACTCATGCACACATCACGTGGCTATCATGCACTGCTCACGTGGCTCGTCATGGAATGATCACGTAGCAACCATATACTGGTCACGTGACTGATCATGCAAAGATCACGTAAATGATCATGCACTGTTCACGTGACTGATCATACTGATCACGTGACTGATCATGCACTGATCACGTGGCTATCATGCTCTGCTCACGTGGCTGATCATGCAACGATCACGTAGCAACCATGTACTGGTCACGTGACTGATCATGCACTGATCACGTAATTGATCATGCACTGATCACGTGGCTCATCATGCACTGATCACGTGGCTGATCACACATGTATCACGTGACTGATCATGCACTGATCACGTGGCTCTCATGCACTGATCACGTGGCTGTCATGCACTGATCACGTGGATATCATGCACTGATCACGTGGCTGATCACACACGTATCACATGACTGATCATGCACTGATCACGTGGCTATCATGCACTGATCACGTGGCTATCATGCACTGATCACGTGGCTGATCATGCAATGATCACGTAGCTATCATGCACTGGTCACGTGACTGATCATGCACTGATCACGTAATTGATCATGCACTGATCACGTGGCTGATCATGCACTGATCACGTGGCTGATCATGCACTGATCACGTGACTGATCATGCACTGATCACGTGGCTGATCATGCACTGATCACGTGACTGATCATGCACTGATCACGTGACTGATCATGCACTGATCACGTGGCTATCATGCACTGCTCACGTGGCTGATCATGCCATGATCACGCAGCTACCATGTACTGGTCACATGACTGATCATGCACTGATCACGTGACTGATCATGCAGTGATCACGTGGCTATCATGCACTACTCACGTGGCTGATCATGCAATGATCATGTAGCTACCATGTACAGGTCACGTGAATGATCATACACCCATCAGGTGACTGATCATGCACTGATCACGTGGCTATCATGCACTGATCACGAGACTGATCATGCACTGATCACGTCTATATCATGCACTGATCACATGACTGCCCATGCACTGATCACGTGGATGATCATACACTAATCATGTGACAGATCATGCACTGATCACGTGGCTGATCATGCACTGATACCGTGACTGAGCATGGACTGATCACATGACTATCATGTAGTGATCACGTGACTTAATGGCGCTGATCATGTGACTGATCATGCGCTGATCATGTTTGCTATCATACACTGATCATGTGCCTCTGGAGGCAATAAACAAAGAGCTGAGTAGGCACGAATCAAACAGTCAGCAGGCAATAATCATGGAACTCAGGTGTGAGGAATCATGCTGCTCAGCTGGCAATAATCAAGCAGCTGAGCAGGCAGGAATTACGCAGCACAGCTGGCAATTGTCAAGCAGATGACAGGCAGGAATCGTGCAGCTCAGCTGGCAATTGTCAAGCAGATGAGCAGACAGTAATCACGCAGCTCAGCAGGCCCAGATCACGTGACTGAGCATGCACTGTTCACGTGGCTGATCATACACTGATCACGTGATGATCATGCACTGATCACTTGGATATCATGCACTGATCACGTGGCTGATCATACACTGTTCACGTGTCTGACCATGCACTGATCACGTGGCTGATCACACTGATCACGTGTCTGATCATGCACTGATCACGTGGCTGATCATACACTGCTCACGTAACTGATCATGCACTGATCACGTGGCTATCATGCACTGATCACGTGGCTGAACATGCACTGTTCACGTGGCTGATCACACACCTGTCACGTGACATATCATGCACTGATCACGTGGCACTCATGCACTGATCACGTGGCTGATCATACTCTGCTCACGTAACTCATGCACACATCACGTGGCTATCATGCACTGCTCACGTGGCTCGTCATGGAATGATCACGTAGCTACCATATACTGGTCACGTGACTGATCATGCACAGATCACGTAAATGATCATGCACTGTTCACGTGACTGATCATGTACTGATCACGTGACTGATCATGCACTGATCACGTGGCTATCATGCTCTGCTCACGTGGCTGATCATGCAACGATCACGTAGCAACCATGTACTGGTCACGTGACTGATCATGCACTGATCACGTAATTGATCCTGCACTGATCACGTGGCTCATCATGCACTGATCACGTGGCTGATCACACATGTATCACGTGACTGATCATGCACTGATCACGTGGCTATCATGCACTGATCACGTGGCTGTCATGCACTGATCACGTGGATATCATGCACTGATCACGTGGCTGATCACACACGTATCACATGACTGATCATGCACTGATCACGTGGCTATCATGCACTGATCACGTGGCTATCATGCACTGATCACGTGGCTGATCATGCAATGATCACGTAGCTACCATGTACTGGTCACGTGACTGATCATGCACTGATCACGTAATTGATCATGCACTGATCACGTGGCTGATCATGCACTGATCACGTGGCTGATCATGCACTGATCACGTGACTGATCATGCACTGATCACGTGACTGATCATGCACTGATCACGTGGCTATCATGCACTGATCACGTGACTGATCATGCACTGATCACGTGACTGATCATGCACTGATCACGTGGCTGATCATGCACTGATCACGTGGATGATCATGCACTGATCACGTGACTGATCATGCACTGATCACGTGGCTATCATGCACTGATCACGTGGCTGATCATGCACTGATCACGTGGCTGATCACACACTGATCACGTGACTATCATGCACTGATCACGTGGCATCATGCACTGATCACGTGGCTGATCATACTGATCACGTAACTCATGCACACATCACGTGGCTATCATGCACTGCTCACGTGGCTGTCATGGAATGATCACGTAGCAACCATATACTGGTCACGTGACTGATCATGCACTGATCACGTGAATGATCATGCACTGATCACGTGACTGATCATGCACTGATCACGTGACTGATCATGCACTGATCACGTGGCTATCATGCACTGATCACGTGGCTGATCATGCACTGATCACGTAGCAACCATGCACTGATCACGTGACTGATCATGCACTGATCACGTAATTGATCATGCACTGATCACGTGGCTGATCATGCACTGATCACGTGGCTGATCACACATGATCACGTGACTGATCATGCACTGATCACGTGGCTCATGCACTGATCACGTGGCTGATCATGCACTGATCACGTGGATATCATGCACTGATCACGTGGCTGATCACACGATCACGTGACTGATCATGCACTGATCACGTGGCTATCATGCACTGATCACGTGGCTATCATGCACTGATCACGTGGCTGATCATGCAATGATCACGTGGCTACCATGCACTGGTCACGTGACTGATCATGCACTGATCACGTAATTGATCATGCACTGATCACGTGGCTGATCATGCACTGATCACGTGGCTGATCATGCACTGATCACGTGACTGATCATGCACTGATCACGTGACTGATCATGCACTGATCACGTGGCTGATCATGCACTGATCACGTGACTGATCATGCACTGATCACGTGACTGATCATGCACTGATCACGTGGCTATCATGCACTGATCACGTGGCTGATCATACACTGATCACGTGGCTGATCATGCACTGATCACGTGGCTGATCATGCACTGATCACGTGACTGATCATGCACTGATCACGTGACTGATCATGCACTGATCACGTGGCTATCATGCACTGCTCACGTGGCTGATCATGCATGATCACGCAGCTACCATGTACTGGTCACATGACTGATCATGCACTGATCACGTGACTGATCATGCAGTGATCACGTGGCTATCATGCACTACTCACGTGGCTGATCATGCAATGATCATGTAGCTACCATGTACAGGTCACGTGAATGATCATACACCCATCAGGTGACTGATCATGCACTGATCACGTGGCTATCATGCACTGATCACGAGACTGATCATGCACTGATCACGTCTATATCATGCACTGATCACATGACTGCCCATGCACTGATCACGTGGATGATCATACACTAATCATGTGACAGATCATGCACTGATCACGTGGCTGATCATGCACTGATACCGTGACTGAGCATGGACTGATCACATGACTATCATGTAGTGATCACGTGACTTAATGGCGCTGATCATGTGACTGATCATGCACTGATCATGTTTGCTATCATACACTGATCATGTGCCTCTGGAGGCAATAAACAAAGAGCTGAGTAGGCACGAATCAAACAGTCAGCAGGCAATAATCATGGAACTCAGCTGTGAGGAATCATGCTGCTCAGCTGGCAATAATCAAGCAGCTGAGCAGGCAGGAATTACGCAGCACAGCTGGCAATTGTCAAGCAGATGACAGGCAGGAATCGTGCAGCTCAGCTGGCAATTGTCAAGCAGATGAGCAGACAGTAATCACGCAGCTCAGCAGGCCCAGATCACGTGACTGAGCATGCACTGTTCACGTGGCTGATCATACACTGATCACGTGATGATCATGCACTGATCACTTGGATATCATGCACTGATCACGTGGCTGATCATACACTGTTCACGTGTCTGACCATGCACTGATCACGTGGCTGATCATACACTGCTCACGTAACTGATCATGCACTGATCACGTGGCTATCATGCACTGATCACGTGGCTGATCATGCACTGTTCACGTGGCTGATCACACACCTGTCACGTGACATATCATGCACTGATCACGTGGCACTCATGCACTGATCACGTGGCTGATCATACACTGATCACGTGACTCATGCACACATCACGTGGCTATCATGCACTGCTCACGTGGCTGATCATGCAATGATCATGTAGCTACCATGTACTGGTCACGTGACTGATCATACACATCACGTGACTGATCATGCACTGATCACGTGGCTATCATGCACTGATCACGTGACTGATCATGCACTGATCACGTCTATATCATGCACTGATCACATGACTGCCCATGCACTGATCACGTGGATGATCATACACTGATCATGTGACAGATCATGCACTGATCACGTGGCTGATCATGCACTGATACCGTGACTGAGCATGGACTGATCACATGACTATCATGTAGTGATCACGTGACTTAATGGCGCTGATCATGTGACTGATCATGCGCTGATCATGTTTGCTATCATACACTGATCATGTGCCTCTGGAGGCAATAAACAAAGAGCTGAGTAGGCACGAATCAAACAGTCAGCAGGCAATAATCATGGAACTCAGGTGTGAGGAATCATGCTGCTCAGCTGGCAATAATCAAGCAGCTGAGCAGGCAGGAATTACGCAGCACAGCTGGCAATTGTCAAGCAGATGACAGGCAGGAATCGTGCAGCTCAGCTGGCAATTGTCAAGCAGATGAGCAGACAGTAATCACGCAGCTCAGCAGGCCCTGATCACGTGACTGAGCATGCACTGTTCACGTGGCTGATCATACACTGATCACGTGATGATCATGCACTGATCACTTGGATATCATGCACTGATCACGTGGCTGATCATACACTGTTCACGTGTCTGACCATGCACTGATCACGTGGCTGATCATACACTGCTCACGTAACTGATCATGCACTGATCACGTGGCTATCATGCACTGATCACGTGGCTGAACATGCACTGTTCACGTGGCTGATCACACACCTGTCACGTGACAATCATGCACTGATCACGTGGCACTCATGCACTGATCACGTGGCTGATCATACTCTGCTCACGTAACTCATGCACACATCACGTGGCTATCATGCACTGCTCACGTGGCTGTCATGGAATGATCACGTAGCAACCATATACTGGTCACGTGACTGATCATGCACTGATCACGTAAATGATCATGCACTGTTCACGTGACTGATCATGCACTGATCACGTGACTGATCATGCACTGATCACGTGGCTATCATGCACTGCTCACGTGGCTGATCATGCACGATCACGTAGCAACCATGTACTGGTCACGTGACTGATCATGCACTGATCACGTAATTGATCATGCACTGATCACGTGGCTCATCATGCACTGATCACGTGGCTGATCACACATGTATCACGTGACTGATCATGCACTGATCACGTGGCTCTCATGCACTGATCACGTGGCTGTCATGCACTGATCACGTGGATATCATGCACTGATCACGTGGCTGATCACACACGTATCACATGACTGATCATGCACTGATCACGTGGCTATCATGCACTGATCACGTGGCTATCATGCACTGATCACGTGGCTATCATGCACTGATCACGTGGCTGATCATGCACTGATCACGTAGCTACCATGCACTGATCACGTGACTGATCATGCACTGATCACGTAATTGATCATGCACTGATCACGTGGCTGATCATGCACTGATCACGTGGCTGATCATGCACTGATCACGTGACTGATCATGCACTGATCACGTGACTGATCATGCACTGATCACGTGGCTATCATGCACTGATCACGTGGCTGATCATGCACTGATCACGTGACTGATCATGCACTGATCACGTGGCTATCATGCACTGCTCACGTGGCTGATCATGCCATGATCACGCAGCTACCATGTACTGGTCACATGACTGATCATGCACTGATCACGTGACTGATCATGCAGTGATCACGTGGCTATCATGCACTACTCACGTGGCTGATCATGCAATGATCATGTAGCTACCATGTACAGGTCACGTGAATGATCATACACCCATCAGGTGACTGATCATGCACTGATCACGTGGCTATCATGCACTGATCACGAGACTGATCATGCACTGATCACGTCTATATCATGCACTGATCACATGACTGCCCATGCACTGATCACGTGGATGATCATACACTAATCTTGTGACAGATCATGCACTGATCACGTGGCTGATCATGCACTGATACCGTGACTGAGCATGGACTGATCACATGACTATCATGTAGTGATCACGTGACTTAATGGCGCTGATCATGTGACTGATCATGCACTGATCATGTTTGCTATCATACACTGATCATGTGCCTCTGGAGGCAATAAACAAAGAGCTGAGTAGGCACGAATCAAACAGTCAGCAGGCAATAATCATGGAACTCAGGTGTGAGGAATCATGCTGCTCAGCTGGCAATAATCAAGCAGCTGAGCAGGCAGGAATTACGCAGCACAGCTGGCAATTGTCAAGCAGATGACAGGCAGGAATCGTGCAGCTCAGCTGGCAATTGTCAAGCAGATGAGCAGACAGTAATCACGCAGCTCAGCAGGCCCAGATCACGTGACTGAGCATGCACTGTTCACGTGGCTGATCATACACTGATCACGTGATGATCATGCACTGATCACTTGGATATCATGCACTGATCACGTGGCTGATCATACACTGTTCACGTGTCTGACCATGCACTGATCACGTGGCTGATCATACACTGCTCACGTAACTGATCATGCACTGATCACGTGGCTATCATGCACTGATCACGTGGCTGAACATGCACTGTTCACGTGGCTGATCACACACCTGTCACGTGACATATCATGCACTGATCACGTGGCACTCATGCACTGATCACGTGGCTGATCATACTCTGCTCACGTAACTCATGCACACATCACGTGGCTATCATGCACTGCTCACGTGGCTCGTCATGGAATGATCACGTAGCTACCATATACTGGTCACGTGACTGATCATGCACAGATCACGTAAATGATCATGCACTGTTCACGTGACTGATCATGTACTGATCACGTGACTGATCATGCACTGATCACGTGGCTATCATGCTCTGCTCACGTGGCTGATCATGCAACGATCACGTAGCAACCATGTACTGGTCACGTGACTGATCATGCACTGATCACGTAATTGATCCTGCACTGATCACGTGGCTCATCATGCACTGATCACGTGGCTGATCACACATGTATCACGTGACTGATCATGCACTGATCCCGTGGCTCTCATGCACTGATCACGTGGCTGTCATGCACTGATCACGTGGATATCATGCACTGATCACGTGGCTGATCACACACGTATCACATGACTGATCATGCACTGATCACGTGGCTATCATGCACTGATCACGTGGCTATCATGCACTGATCACGTGGCTGATCATGCAATGATCACGTAGCTACCATGTACTGGTCACGTGACTGATCATGCACTGATCACGTAATTGATCATGCACTGATCACGTGGCTGATCATGCACTGATCACGTGGCTGATCATACACTGATCACGTAACTGATCATGCACTGATCACGTGACTGATCATGCACTGATCACGTGGCTATCATGCACTGATCACTTGGCTGACATACACTGATCACGTGCCTGATCATGCACTGATCACGTGGCTGATCATGCACTGATCACGTGACTGATCATGCACTGATCACGTGTCTGATCATGCACTGATCACGTGGCTATCATGCACTGCTCACGTGGCTGATCATGCCATGATCACGCAGCTACCATGTACTGGTCACATGACTGATCATGCACTGATCACGTGACTGATCATGCACTGATCACGTGGCTATCATGAACTACTCACGTGGCTGATCATGCAATGATCATGTAGCTACCATGTACAGGTCACGTGAATGATCATACACCCATCAGGTGACTGATCATGCACTGATCACGTGGCTATCATGCACTGATCACGAGACTGATCATGCACTGATCACGTCTATATCATGCACTGATCACATGACTGCCCATGCACTGATCACGTGGATGATCATACACTAATCTTGTGACAGATCATGCACTGATCACGTGGCTGATCATGCACTGATACCGTGACTGAGCATGGACTGATCACATGACTATCATGTAGTGATCACGTGACTTAATGGCGCTGATCATGTGACTGATCATGCGCTGATCATGTTTGCTATCATACACTGATCATGTGCCTCTGGAGGCAATAAACAAAGAGCTGAGTAGGCACGAATCAAACAGTCAGCAGGCAATAATCATGGAACTCAGGTGTGAGGAATCATGCTGCTCAGCTGGCAATAATCAAGCAGCTGAGCAGGCAGGAATTACGCAGCACAGCTGGCAATTGTCAAGCAGATGACAGGCAGGAATCGTGCAGCTCAGCTGGCAATTGTCAAGCAGATGAGCAGACAGTAATCACGCAGCTCAGCAGGCCCAGATCACGTGACTGAGCATGCACTGTTCACGTGGCTGATCATACACTGATCACGTGATGATCATGCACTGATCACTTGGATATCATGCACTGATCACGTGGCTGATCATACACTGTTCACGTGTCTGACCATGCACTGATCACGTGGCTGATCATACACTGCTCACGTAACTGATCATGCACTGATCACGTGGCTATCATGCACTGATCACGTGGCTGAACATGCACTGTTCACGTGGCTGATCACACACCTGTCACGTGACATATCATGCACTGATCACGTGGCACTCATGCACTGATCACGTGGCTGATCATACTCTGCTCACGTAACTCATGCACACATCACGTGGCTATCATGCACTGCTCACGTGGCTGTCATGGAATGATCACGTAGCAACCATATACTGGTCACGTGACTGATCATGCACTGATCACGTAAATGATCATGCACTGTTCACGTGACTGATCATGCACTGATCACGTGACTGATCATGCACTGATCACGTGGCTATCATGCACTGCTCACGTGGCTGATCATGCAACGATCACGTAGCAACCATGTACTGGTCACGTGACTGATCATGCACTGATCACGTAATTGATCATGCACTGATCACGTGGCTCATCATGCACTGATCACGTGGCTGATCACACATGTATCACGTGACTGATCATGCACTGATCACGTGGCTCTCATGCACTGATCACGTGGCTGTCATGCACTGATCACGTGGATATCATGCACTGATCGTGGCTGATCACACACGTATCACATGACTGATCATGCACTGATCACGTGGCTATCATGCACTGATCACGTGGCTATCATGCACTGATCACGTGGCTATCATGCACTGATCACGTGGCTGATCATGCACTGATCACGTAGCTATCATGCACTGATCACGTGACTGATCATGCACTGATCACGTGGCTGATCATGCACTGATCACGTGACTGATCATGCACTGATCACGTGACTGATCATGCACTGATCACGTGGCTATCATGCACTGATCACGTGGCTGATCATGCACTGATCACGTGACTGATCATGCACTGATCACGTGGCTATCATGCACTGATCACGTGGCTGATCATGCATGATCACGCAGCTACCATGTACTGGTCACATGACTGATCATGCACTGATCACGTGACTGATCATGCACTGATCACGTGGCTATCATGCACTACTCACGTGGCTGATCATGCAATGATCATGTAGCTACCATGTACAGGTCACGTGAATGATCATACACCCATCAGGTGACTGATCATGCACTGATCACGTGGCTATCATGCACTGATCACGAGACTGATCATGCACTGATCACGTCTATATCATGCACTGATCACATGACTGCCCATGCACTGATCACGTGGATGATCATACACTAATCTTGTGACAGATCATGCACTGATCACGTGGCTGATCATGCACTGATACCGTGACTGAGCATGGACTGATCACATGACTATCATGTAGTGATCACGTGACTTAATGGCGCTGATCATGTGACTGATCATGCGCTGATCATGTTTGCTATCATACACTGATCATGTGCCTCTGGAGGCAATAAACAAAGAGCTGAGTAGGCACGAATCAAACAGTCAGCAGGCAATAATCATGGAACTCAGGTGTGAGGAATCATGCTGCTCAGCTGGCAATAATCAAGCAGCTGAGCAGGCAGGAATTACGCAGCACAGCTGGCAATTGTCAAGCAGATGACAGGCAGGAATCGTGCAGCTCAGCTGGCAATTGTCAAGCAGATGAGCAGACAGTAATCACGCAGCTCAGCAGGCCCAGATCACGTGACTGAGCATGCACTGTTCACGTGGCTGATCATACACTGATCACGTGATGATCATGCACTGATCACTTGGATATCATGCACTGATCACGTGGCTGATCATACACTGTTCACGTGTCTGACCATGCACTGATCACGTGGCTGATCATACACTGCTCACGTAACTGATCATGCACTGATCACGTGGCTATCATGCACTGATCACGTGGCTGAACATGCACTGTTCACGTGGCTGATCACACACCTGTCACGTGACATATCATGCACTGATCACGTGGCACTCATGCACTGATCACGTGGCTGATCATACTCTGCTCACGTAACTCATGCACACATCACGTGGCTATCATGCACTGCTCACGTGGCTCGTCATGGAATGATCACGTAGCAACCATATACTGGTCACGTGACTGATCATGCAAAGATCACGTAAATGATCATGCACTGTTCACGTGACTGATCATGTACTGATCACGTGACTGATCATGCACTGATCACGTGGCTATCATGCTCTGCTCACGTGGCTGATCATGCAACGATCACGTAGCAACCATGTACTGGTCACGTGACTGATCATGCACTGATCACGTAATTGATCATGCACTGATCACGTGGCTCATCATGCACTGATCACGTGGCTGATCACACATGTATCACGTGACTGATCATGCACTGATCACGTGGCTCTCATGCACTGATCACGTGGCTGTCATGCACTGATCACGTGGATATCATGCACTGATCACGTGGCTGATCACACACGTATCACATGACTGATCATGCACTGATCACGTGGCTATCATGCACTGATCACGTGGCTATCATGCACTGATCACGTGGCTGATCATGCAATGATCACGTAGCTACCATGTACTGGTCACGTGACTGATCATGCACTGATCACGTAATTGATCATGCACTGATCATGTGGCTGATCATGCACTGATCACGTGGCTGATCATGCACTGATCACATAACTGATCATGCACTGATCACGTGACTGATCATGCACTGATCACGTGGCTATCATGCACTGATCACTTGGCTGACATACACTGATCACGTGCCTGATCATGCACTGATCACGTGGCTGATCATGCACTGATCACGTGACTGATCATGCACTGATCACGTGTCTGATCATGCACTGATCACGTGGCTATCATGCACTGCTCACGTGGCTGATCATGCCATGATCACGCAGCTACCATGTACTGGTCACATGACTGATCATGCACTGATCACGTGACTGATCATGCAGTGATCACGTGGCTATCATGCACTACTCACGTGGCTGATCATGCAATGATCATGTAGCTACCATGTACAGGTCACGTGAATGATCATACACCCATCAGGTGACTGATCATGCACTGATCACGTGGCTATCATGCACTGATCACGAGACTGATCATGCACTGATCACGTCTATATCATGCACTGATCACATGACTGCCCATGCACTGATCACGTGGATGATCATACACTAATCTTGTGACAGATCATGCACTGATCACGTGGCTGATCATGCACTGATACCGTGACTGAGCATGGACTGATCACATGACTATCATGTAGTGATCACGTGACTTAATGGCGCTGATCATGTGACTGATCATGCGCTGATCATGTTTGCTATCATACACTGATCATGTGCCTCTGGAGGCAATAAACAAAGAGCTGAGTAGGCACGAATCAAACAGTCAGCAGGCAATAATCATGGAACTCAGGTGTGAGGAATCATGCTGCTCAGCTGGCAATAATCAAGCAGCTGAGCAGGCAGGAATTACGCAGCACAGCTGGCAATTGTCAAGCAGATGACAGGCAGGAATCGTGCAGCTCAGCTGGCAATTGTCAAGCAGATGAGCAGACAGTAATCACGCAGCTCAGCAGGCCCAGATCACGTGACTGAGCATGCACTGTTCACGTGGCTGATCATACACTGATCACGTGATGATCATGCACTGATCACTTGGATATCATGCACTGATCACGTGGCTGATCATACACTGTTCACGTGTCTGACCATGCACTGATCACGTGGCTGATCATACACTGCTCACGTAACTGATCATGCACTGATCACGTGGCTATCATGCACTGATCACGTGGCTGAACATGCACTGTTCACGTGGCTGATCACACACCTGTCACGTGACATATCATGCACTGATCACGTGGCACTCATGCACTGATCACGTGGCTGATCATACTCTGCTCACGTAACTCATGCACACATCACGTGGCTATCATGCACTGCTCACGTGGCTCGTCATGGAATGATCACGTAGCTACCATATACTGGTCACGTGACTGATCATGCAAAGATCACGTAAATGATCATGCACTGTTCACGTGACTGATCATGTACTGATCACGTGACTGATCATGCACTGATCACGTGGCTATCATGCTCTGCTCACGTGGCTGATCATGCAACGATCACGTAGCAACCATGTACTGGTCACGTGACTGATCATGCACTGATCACGTAATTGATCCTGCACTGATCACGTGGCTCATCATGCACTGATCACGTGGCTGATCACACATGTATCACGTGACTGATCATGCACTGATCACGTGGCTCTCATGCACTGATCACGTGGCTGTCATGCACTGATCACGTGGATATCATGCACTGATCACGTGGCTGATCACACACGTATCACATGACTGATCATGCACTGATCACGTGGCTATCATGCACTGATCACGTGGATCATGCACTGATCACGTGGCTATCATGCACTGATCACGTGGCTGATCATGCACTGATCACGTAGCTATCATGCACTGATCACGTGACTGATCATGCACTGATCACGTAACTGATCATGCACTGATCACGTGGCTGATCATGCACTGATCACGTGGCTGATCATGCACTGATCACGTGACTGATCATGCACTGATCACGTGACTGATCATGCACTGATCACGTGGCTATCATGCACTGATCACGTGGCTGATCATGCACTGATCACGTGACTGATCATGCACTGATCACGTGGCTATCATGCACTGATCACGTGGCTGATCATGCATGATCACGCAGCTACCATGTACTGGTCACATGACTGATCATGCACTGATCACGTGACTGATCATGCACTGATCACGTGGCTATCATGCACTACTCACGTGGCTGATCATGCAATGATCATGTAGCTACCATGTACAGGTCACGTGAATGATCATACACCCATCAGGTGACTGATCATGCACTGATCACGTGGCTATCATGCACTGATCACGAGACTGATCATGCACTGATCACGTCTATATCATGCACTGATCACATGACTGCCCATGCACTGATCACGTGGATGATCATACACTAATCATGTGACAGATCATGCACTGATCACGTGGCTGATCATGCACTGATACCGTGACTGAGCATGGACTGATCACATGACTATCATGTAGTGATCACGTGACTTAATGGCGCTGATCATGTGACTGATCATGCGCTGATCATGTTTGCTATCATACACTGATCATGTGCCTCTGGAGGCAATAAACAAAGAGCTGAGTAGGCACGAATCAAACAGTCAGCAGGCAATAATCATGGAACTCAGGTGTGAGGAATCATGCTGCTCAGCTGGCAATAATCAAGCAGCTGAGCAGGCAGGAATTATGCAGCACAGCTGGCAATTGTCAAGCAGATGACAGGCAGGAATCGTGCAGCTCAGCTGGCAATTGTCAAGCAGATGAGCAGACAGTAATCACGCAGCTCAGCAGGCCCAGATCACGTGACTGAGCATGCACTGTTCACGTGGCTGATCATACACTGATCACGTGATGATCATGCACTGATCACTTGGATATCATGCACTGATCACGTGGCTGATCATACACTGTTCACGTGTCTGACCATGCACTGATCACGTGGCTGATCATACACTGCTCACGTAACTGATCATGCACTGATCACGTGGCTATCATGCACTGATCACGTGGCTGATCATGCACTGATCACGTGGCTGATCACACACTGTCACGTGACATATCATGCACTGATCACGTGGCACTCATGCACTGATCACGTGGCTGATCATACACTGCTCACGTAACTCATGCACACATCACGTGGCTATCATGCACTGCTCACGTGGCTGATCATGCAATGATCACGTAGCTACCATGTACTGGTCACGTGACTGATCATGCACTGATCACGTGACTGATCATGCACTGATCACGTGGCTATCATGCACTGATCACGTGACTGATCATGCACTGATCACGTCTATATCATGCACTGATCACGTGACTGATCATGCACTGATCACGTGGCTGATCATGCACTGATCACGTGACTGATCATGCACTGATCACGTGGCTATCATGCACTGATCACGTGGCTGATCATGCACTGATCACGTAGCTACCATGTACTGATCACGTGACTGATCATGCACTGATCACGTGATTGATCATGCACTGATCACGTGGCTGATCATGCACTGATCACGTGGCTGATCACACATGATCACGTGACTGATCATGCACTGATCACGTGGCTATCATGCACTGATCACGTGGCTGATCATGCACTGATCACGTGGATATCATGCACTGATCACGTGGCTGATCACACACGATCACGTGACTGATCATGCACTGATCACGTGGCTGATCATGCACTGATCACGTGGCTGATCATGCACTGATCACGTGGCTATCATGCACTGATCACGTGGCTGATCATGCACTGATCACGTAGCTATCATGCACTGATCACGTGACTGATCATGCACTGATCACGTAATTGATCATGCACTGATCACGTGGCTGATCATGCACTGATCACGTGGCTGATCATGCACTGATCACGTGACTGATCATGCACTGATCACGTGACTGATCATGCACTGATCACGTGGCTATCATGCACTGATCACGTGGCTGATCATGCACTGATCACGTGACTGATCATGCACTGATCACGTGGCTATCATGCACTGCTCACGTGGCTGATCATGCCATGATCACGCAGCTACCATGTACTGGTCACATGACTGATCATGCACTGATCACGTGACTGATCATGCAGTGATCACGTGGCTATCATGAACTACTCACGTGGCTGATCATGCAATGATCATGTAGCTACCATGTACAGGTCACGTGAATGATCATACACCCATCAGGTGACTGATCATGCACTGATCACGTGGCTATCATGCACTGATCACGAGACTGATCATGCACTGTTCACGTCTATATCATGCACTGATCACATGACTGCCCGTGCACTGATCACGTGGATGATCATACACTAATCATGTGACAGATCATGCACTGATCACGTGGCTGATCATGCACTGATACCGTGACTGAGCATGGACTGATCACATGACTATCATGTAGTGATCACGTGACTTAATGGCGCTGATCATGTGACTGATCATGCGCTGATCATGTTTGCTATCATACACTGATCATGTGCCTCTGGAGGCAATAAACAAAGAGCTGAGTAGGCACGAATCAAACAGTCAGCAGGCAATAATCATGGAACTCAGGTGTGAGGAATCATGCTGCTCAGCTGGCAATAATCAAGCAGCTGAGCAGGCAGGAATTACGCAGCACAGCTGGCAATTGTCAAGCAGATGACAGGCAGGAATCGTGCAGCTCAGCTGGCAATTGTCAAGCAGATGAGCAGACAGTAATCACGCAGCTCAGCAGGCCCAGATCACGTGACTGAGCATGCACTGTTCACGTGGCTGATCATACACTGATCACGTGATGATCATGCACTGATCACTTGGATATCATGCACTGATCACGTGGCTGATCATACACTGTTCACGTGTCTGACCATGCACTGATCACGTGGCTGATCATACACTGCTCACGTAACTGATCATGCACTGATCACGTGGCTATCATGCACTGATCACGTGGCTGAACATGCACTGTTCACGTGGCTGATCACACACCTGTCACGTGACATATCATGCACTGATCACGTGGCACTCATGCACTGATCACGTGGCTGATCATACTCTGCTCACGTAACTCATGCACACATCACGTGGCTATCATGCACTGCTCACGTGGCTCGTCATGGAATGATCACGTAGCAACCATATACTGGTCACGTGACTGATCATGCAAAGATCACGTAAATGATCATGCACTGTTCACGTGACTGATCATGTACTGATCACGTGACTGATCATGCACTGATCACGTGGCTATCATGCTCTGCTCACGTGGCTGATCATGCAACGATCACGTAGCAACCATGTACTGGTCACGTGACTGATCATGCACTGATCACGTAATTGATCCTGCACTGATCACGTGGCTCATCATGCACTGATCACGTGGCTGATCACACATGTATCACGTGACTGATCATGCACTGATCACGTGGCTCTCATGCACTGATCACGTGGCTGTCATGCACTGATCACGTGGATATCATGCACTGATCACGTGGCTGATCACACACGTATCACATGACTGATCATGCACTGATCACGTGGCTATCATGCACTGATCACGTGGCTATCATGCACTGATCACGTGGCTGATCATGCAATGATCACGTAGCTACCATGTACTGGTCACGTGACTGATCATGCACTGATCACGTAATTGATCATGCACTGATCATGTGGCTGATCATGCACTGATCACGTGGCTGATCATACACTGATCACATAACTGATCATGCACTGATCACGTGACTGATCATGCACTGATCACGTGGCTATCATGCACTGATCACGTGGCTGGACATACACTGATCACGTGCCTGGTCATGCACTGATCACGTGGCTGATCATGCACTGATCACGTGACTGATCATGCACTGATCACGTGTCTGATCATGCACTGATCACGTGGCTATCATGCACTGCTCACGTGGCTGATCATGCCATGATCACGCAGCTACCATGTACTGGTCACATGACTGATCATGCACTGATCACGTGACTGATCATGCAGTGATCACGTGGCTATCATGCACTACTCACGTGGCTGATCATGCAATGATCATGTAGCTACCATGTACAGGTCACGTGAATGATCATACACCCATCAGGTGACTGATCATGCACTGATCACGTGGCTATCATGCACTGATCACGAGACTGATCATGCACTGTTCACGTCTATATCATGCACTGATCACATGACTGCCCATGCACTGATCACGTGGATGATCATACACTAATCTTGTGACAGATCATGCACTGATCACGTGGCTGATCATGCACTGATACCGTGACTGAGCATGGACTGATCACATGACTATCATGTAGTGATCACGTGACTTAATGGCGCTGATCATGTGACTGATCATGCGCTGATCATGTTTGCTATCATACACTGATCATGTGCCTCTGGAGGCAATAAACAAAGAGCTGAGTAGGCACGAATCAAACAGTCAGCAGGCAATAATCATGGAACTCAGGTGTGAGGAATCATGCTGCTCAGCTGGCAATAATCAAGCAGCTGAGCAGGCAGGAATTACGCAGCACAGCTGGCAATTGTCAAGCAGATGACAGGCAGGAATCGTGCAGCTCAGCTGGCAATTGTCAAGCAGATGAGCAGACAGTAATCACGCAGCTCAGCAGGCCCAGATCACGTGACTGAGCATGCACTGTTCACGTGGCTGATCATACACTGATCACGTGATGATCATGCACTGATCACTTGGATATCATGCACTGATCACGTGGCTGATCATACACTGTTCACGTGTCTGACCATGCACTGATCACGTGGCTGATCATACACTGCTCACGTAACTGATCATGCACTGATCACGTGGCTATCATGCACTGATCACGTGGCTGAACATGCACTGTTCACGTGGCTGATCACACACCTGTCACGTGACATATCATGCACTGATCACGTGGCACTCATGCACTGATCACGTGGCTGATCATACTCTGCTCACGTAACTCATGCACACATCACGTGGCTATCATGCACTGCTCACGTGGCTCGTCATGGAATGATCACGTAGCAACCATATACTGGTCACGTGACTGATCATGCAAAGATCACGTAAATGATCATGCACTGTTCACGTGACTGATCATGTACTGATCACGTGACTGATCATGCACTGATCACGTGGCTATCATGCTCTGCTCACGTGGCTGATCATGCAACGATCACGTAGCAACCATGTACTGGTCACGTGACTGATCATGCACTGATCACGTAATTGATCATGCACTGATCACGTGGCTCATCATGCACTGATCACGTGGCTGATCACACATGTATCACGTGACTGATCATGCACTGATCCCGTGGCTCTCATGCACTGATCACGTGGCTGTCATGCACTGATCACGTGGATATCATGCACTGATCATGTGGCTGATCACACACGTATACATGACTGATCATGCACTGATCACGTGGCTATCATGCACTGATCACGTGGCTATCATGCACTGATCACGTGGCTATCATGCACTGATCACGTGGCTGATCATGCATCACGTAGCTACCATGTACTGATCACGTGACTGATCATGCACTGATCACGTAATTGATCATGCACTGATCACGTGGCTGATCATGCACTGATCACGTGGCTGATCATGCACTGATCACGTGACTGATCATGCACTGATCACGTGACTGATCATGCACTGATCACGTGGCTATCATGCACTGATCACGTGGCTGATCATGCACTGATCACGTGACTGATCATGCACTGATCACGTGGCTATCATGCACTGCTCACGTGGCTGATCATGCATGATCACGCAGCTACCATGTACTGGTCACATGACTGATCATGCACTGATCACGTGACTGATCATGCAGTGATCACGTGGCTATCATGCACTACTCACGTGGCTGATCATGCAATGATCATGTAGCTACCATGTACAGGTCACGTGAATGATCATACACCCATCAGGTGACTGATCATGCACTGATCACGTGGCTATCATGCACTGATCACGAGACTGATCATGCACTGATCACGTCTATATCATGCACTGATCACATGACTGCCCGTGCACTGATCACGTGGATGACCATACACTAATCTTGTGACAGATCATGCACTGATCACGTGGCTGATCATGCACTGATACCGTGACTGAGCATGGACTGATCACATGACTATCATGTAGTGATCACGTGACTTAATGGCGCTGATCATGTGACTGATCATGCGCTGATCATGTTTGCTATCATACACTGATCATGTGCCTCTGGAGGCAATAAACAAAGAGCTGAGTAGGCACGAATCAAACAGTCAGCAGGCAATAATCATGGAACTCAGGTGTGAGGAATCATGCTGCTCAGCTGGCAATAATCAAGCAGCTGAGCAGGCAGGAATTACGCAGCACAGCTGGCAATTGTCAAGCAGATGACAGGCAGGAATCGTGCAGCTCAGCTGGCAATTGTCAAGCAGATGAGCAGACAGTAATCACGCAGCTCAGCAGGCCCAGATCACGTGACTGAGCATGCACTGTTCACGTGGCTGATCATACACTGATCACGTGATGATCATGCACTGATCACTTGGATATCATGCACTGATCACGTGGCTGATCATACACTGTTCACGTGTCTGACCATGCACTGATCACGTGGCTGATCATACACTGCTCACGTAACTGATCATGCACTGATCACGTGGCTATCATGCACTGATCACGTGGCTGAACATGCACTGTTCACGTGGCTGATCACACACCTGTCACGTGACATATCATGCACTGATCACGTGGCACTCATGCACTGATCACGTGGCTGATCATACTCTGCTCACGTAACTCATGCACACATCACGTGGCTATCATGCACTGCTCACGTGGCTCGTCATGGAATGATCACGTAGCAACCATATACTGGTCACGTGACTGATCATGCAAAGATCACGTAAATGATCATGCACTGTTCACGTGACTGATCATGTACTGATCACGTGACTGATCATGCACTGATCACGTGGCTATCATGCTCTGCTCACGTGGCTGATCATGCACGATCACGTAGCAACCATGTACTGGTCACGTGACTGATCATGCACTGATCACGTAATTGATCCTGCACTGATCACGTGGCTCATCATGCACTGATCACGTGGCTGATCACACATGTATCACGTGACTGATCATGCACTGATCACGTGGCTCTCATGCACTGATCACGTGGCTGTCATGCACTGATCACGTGGATATCATGCACTGATCACGTGGCTGATCACACACGTATCACATGACTGATCATGCACTGATCACGTGGCTATCATGCACTGATCACGTGGCTATCATGCACTGATCACGTGGCTGATCAGGCAATGATCACGTAGCTACCATGTACTGGTCACGTGACTGATCATGCACTGATCACGTAATTGATCATGCACTGATCATGTGGCTGATCATGCACTGATCACGTGGCTGATCATGCACTGATCACATAACTGATCATGCACTGATCACGTGACTGATCATGCACTGATCACGTGGCTATCATGCACTGATCACTTGGCTGGACATACACTGATCACGTGCCTGGTCATGCACTGATCACGTGGCTGATCATGCACTGATCACGTGACTGATCATGCACTGATCTCGTGTCTGATCATGCACTGATCACGTGGCTATCATGCACTGCTCACGTGGCTGATCATGCCATGATCACGCAGCTACCATGTACTGGTCACATGACTGATCATGCACTGATCACGTGACTGATCATGCAGTGATCACGTGGCTATCATGAACTACTCACGTGGCTGATCATGCAATGATCATGTAGCTACCATGTACAGGTCACGTGAATGATCATACACCCATCAGGTGACTGATCATGCACTGATCACGTGGCTATCATGCACTGATCACGAGACTGATCATGCACTGATCACGTCTATATCATGCACTGATCACATGACTGCCCATGCACTGATCACGTGGATGATCATACACTAATCTTGTGACAGATCATGCACTGATCACGTGGCTGATCATGCACTGATACCGTGACTGAGCATGGACTGATCACATGACTATCATGTAGTGATCACGTGACTTAATGGCGCTGATCATGTGACTGATCATGCGCTGATCATGTTTGCTATCATACACTGATCATGTGCCTCTGGAGGCAATAAACAAAGAGCTGAGTAGGCACGAATCAAACAGTCAGCAGGCAATAATCATGGAACTCAGGTGTGAGGAATCATGCTGCTCAGCTGGCAATAATCAAGCAGCTGAGCAGGCAGGAATTACGCAGCACAGCTGGCAATTGTCAAGCAGATGACAGGCAGGAATCGTGCAGCTCAGCTGGCAATTGTCAAGCAGATGAGCAGACAGTAATCACGCAGCTCAGCAGGCCCAGATCACGTGACTGAGCATGCACTGTTCACGTGGCTGATCATACACTGATCACGTGATGATCATGCACTGATCACGTGGCTGATCATACACTGTTCACGTGTCTGACCATGCACTGATCACGTGGCTGATCATACACTGCTCACGTAACTGATCATGCACTGATCACGTGGCTATCATGCACTGATCACGTGGCTGAACATGCACTGTTCACGTGGCTGATCACACACCTGTCACGTGACATATCATGCACTGATCACGTGGCACTCATGCACTGATCACGTGGCTGATCATACTCTGCTCACGTAACTCATGCACACATCACGTGGCTATCATGCACTGCTCACGTGGCTCGTCATGGAATGATCACGTAGCAACCATATACTGGTCACGTGACTGATCATGCAAGATCACGTAAATGATCATGCACTGTTCACGTGACTGATCATGTACTGATCACGTGACTGATCATGCACTGATCACGTGGCTATCATGCACTGCTCACGTGGCTGATCATGCAACGATCACGAGCAACCATGTACTGGTCACGTGACTGATCATGCACTGATCACGTGGCTGATCATGCACTGATCACGTAGCTCATCATGCACTGATCACGTGGCTGATCACACATGTATCACGTGACTGATCATGCACTGATCACGTGGCTCTCATGCACTGATCACGTGGCTGTCATGCACTGATCACGTGGATATCATGCACTGATCACGTGGCTGATCACACACGTATCACATGACTGATCATGCACTGATCACGTGGCTATCATGCACTGATCACGTGGCTATCATGCACTGATCACGTGGCTGATCATGCAATGATCACGTAGCTACCATGTACTGGTCACGTGACTGATCATGCACTGATCACGTAATTGATCATGCACTGATCACGTGGCTGATCATGCACTGATCACGTGGCTGATCATGCACTGATCACGTAACTGATCATGCACTGATCACGTGACTGATCATGCACTGATCACGTGGCTATCATGCACTGATCACGTGGCTGACATACACTGATCACGTGCCTGATCATGCACTGATCACGTGGCTGATCATGCACTGATCACGTGACTGATCATGCACTGATCACGTGACTGATCATGCACTGATCACGTGGCTATCATGCACTGCTCACGTGGCTGATCATGCATGATCACGCAGCTACCATGTACTGGTCACATGACTGATCATGCACTGATCACGTGACTGATCATGCACTGATCACGTGGCTATCATGCACTACTCACGTGGCTGATCATGCAATGATCATGTAGCTACCATGTACAGGTCACGTGAATGATCATACACCCATCAGGTGACTGATCATGCACTGATCACGTGGCTATCATGCACTGATCACGAGACTGATCATGCACTGATCACGTCTATATCATGCACTGATCACATGACTGCCCATGCACTGATCACGTGGATGATCATACACTAATCTTGTGACAGATCATGCACTGATCACGTGGCTGATCATGCACTGATACCGTGACTGAGCATGGACTGATCACATGACTATCATGTAGTGATCACGTGACTTAATGGCGCTGATCATGTGACTGATCATGCACTGATCATGTTTGCTATCATACACTGATCATGTGCCTCTGGAGGCAATAAACAAAGAGCTGAGTAGGCACGAATCAAACAGTCAGCAGGCAATAATCATGGAACTCAGGTGTGAGGAATCATGCTGCTCAGCTGGCAATAATCAAGCAGCTGAGCAGGCAGGAATTACGCAGCACAGCTGGCAATTGTCAAGCAGATGACAGGCAGGAATCGTGCAGCTCAGCTGGCAATTGTCAAGCAGATGAGCAGACAGTAATCACGCAGCTCAGCAGGCCCAGATCACGTGACTGAGCATGCACTGTTCACGTGGCTGATCATACACTGATCACGTGATGATCATGCACTGATCACTTGGATATCATGCACTGATCACGTGGCTGATCATACACTGTTCACGTGTCTGACCATGCACTGATCACGTGGCTGATCATACACTGATCACGTAACTGATCATGCACTGATCACGTGGCTATCATGCACTGATCACGTGGCTGATCATGCACTGATCACGTGGCTGATCACACACTGTCACGTGACATATCATGCACTGATCACGTGGCACTCATGCACTGATCACGTGGCTGATCATACACTGATCACGTAACTCATGCACATCACGTGGCTATCATGCACTGCTCACGTGGCTGATCATGCAATGATCATAGCTACCATGTACAGGTCACGTG
This sequence comes from Bos javanicus, assembly GCF_032452875.1. Lineage (NCBI taxonomy): Eukaryota > Metazoa > Chordata > Mammalia > Artiodactyla > Bovidae > Bos > Bos javanicus. The sequence goes on along the minus strand of NW_026894426.1, from coordinate 5,819 downwards.
ACTGATCATGCACCCATCACGTGACTGATCATGCACTGATCACGTGGCTATCATGCACTGATCACGAGACTGATCATGCACTGATCACGTCTATATCATGCACTGATCACATGACTGCCCATGCACTGATCACGTGGATGATCATACACTGATCATGTGACTGATCATGCACTGATCACGTGGCTGATCATGCACTGATACCGTGACTGAGCATGGACTGATCACATGACTATCATGTAGTGATCACGTGACTTAATGGCGCTGATCATGTGACTGATCATGCACTGATCATGTTTGCTATCATACACTGATCATGTGCCTCTGGAGGCAATAAACAAAGAGCTGAGTAGGCACGAATCAAACAGTCAGCAGGCAATAATCATGGAACTCACGTGTGAGGAATCATGCTGCTCAGCTGGCAATAATCAAGCAGCTGAGCAGGCAGGAATTACGCAGCACAGCTGGCAATTGTCAAGCAGATGACAGGCAGGAATCGTGCAGCTCAGCTGGCAATTGTCAAGCAGATGAGCAGACAGTAATCACGCAGCTCAGCAGGCCCAGATCACGTGACTGAGCATGCACTGTTCACGTGGCTGATCATACACTGATCACGTGATGATCATGCACTGATCACGTGGCTGATCATACACTGATCACGTGTCTGACCATGCACTGATCACGTGGCTGATCATACACTGCTCACGTAACTGATCATGCACTGATCACGTGGCTATCATGCACTGATCACGTGGCTGAACATGCACTGTTCACGTGGCTGATCACACACCTGTCACGTGACATATCATGCACTGATCACGTGGCACTCATGCACTGATCACGTGGCTGATCATACTCTGCTCACGTAACTCATGCACACATCACGTGGCTATCATGCACTGCTCACGTGGCTCGTCATGGAATGATCACGTAGCTACCATATACTGGTCACGTGACTGATCATGCAGATCACGTAAATGATCATGCACTGTTCACGTGACTGATCATGTACTGATCACGTGACTGATCATGCACTGATCACGTGGCTATCATGCACTGCTCACGTGGCTGATCATGCAACGATCACGTAGCAACCATGTACTGGTCACGTGACTGATCATGCACTGATCACGTAATTGATCATGCACTGATCACGTGGCTCATCATGCACTGATCACGTGGCTGATCACACATGTATCACGTGACTGATCATGCACTGATCACGTGGCTCTCATGCACTGATCACGTGGCTGTCATGCACTGATCACGTGGATATCATGCACTGATCACGTGGCTGATCACACACGTATCACATGACTGATCATGCACTGATCACGTGGCTATCATGCACTGATCACGTGGCTATCATGCACTGATCACGTGGCTGATCATGCACTGATCACGAGCTACCATGTACTGTCACGTGACTGATCATGCACTGATCACGTAATTGATCATGCACTGATCATGTGGCTGATCATGCACTGATCACGTGGCTGATCATGCACTGATCACGTGACTGATCATGCACTGATCACGTGACTGATCATGCACTGATCACGTGGCTATCATGCACTGATCACGTGGCTGATCATGCACTGATCACGTGCCTGATCATGCACTGATCACGTGGCTGATCATGCACTGATCACGTGACTGATCATGCACTGATCACGTGACTGATCATGCACTGATCACGTGGCTATCATGCACTGCTCACGTGGCTGATCATGCATGATCACGCAGCTACCATGTACTGGTCACATGACTGATCATGCACTGATCACGTGACTGATCATGCAGTGATCACGTGGCTATCATGCACTACTCACGTGGCTGATCATGCAATGATCATGTAGCTACCATGTACAGGTCACGTGAATGATCATACACCCATCAGGTGACTGATCATGCACTGATCACGTGGCTATCATGCACTGATCACGAGACTGATCATGCACTGATCACGTCTATATCATGCACTGATCACATGACTGCCCATGCACTGATCACGTGGATGATCATACACTAATCATGTGACAGATCATGCACTGATCACGTGGCTGATCATGCACTGATACCGTGACTGAGCATGGACTGATCACATGACTATCATGTAGTGATCACGTGACTTAATGGCGCTGATCATGTGACTGATCATGCGCTGATCATGTTTGCTATCATACACTGATCATGTGCCTCTGGAGGCAATAAACAAAGAGCTGAGTAGGCACGAATCAAACAGTCAGCAGGCAATAATCATGGAACTCAGGTGTGAGGAATCATGCTGCTCAGCTGGCAATAATCAAGCAGCTGAGCAGGCAGGAATTACGCAGCACAGCTGGCAATTGTCAAGCAGATGACAGGCAGGAATCGTGCAGCTCAGCTGGCAATTGTCAAGCAGATGAGCAGACAGTAATCACGCAGCTCAGCAGGCCCAGATCACGTGACTGAGCATGCACTGTTCACGTGGCTGATCATACACTGATCACGTGATGATCATGCACTGATCACTTGGATATCATGCACTGATCACGTGGCTGATCATACACTGTTCACGTGTCTGACCATGCACTGATCACGTGGCTGATCATACACTGCTCACGTAACTGATCATGCACTGATCACGTGGCTATCATGCACTGATCACGTGGCTGAACATGCACTGTTCACGTGGCTGATCACACACTGTCACGTGACATATCATGCACTGATCACGTGGCACTCATGCACTGATCACGTGGCTGATCATACTCTGCTCACGTAACTCATGCACACATCACGTGGCTATCATGCACTGCTCACGTGGCTGATCATGGAATGATCACGTAGCTACCATATACTGGTCACGTGACTGATCATGCACTGATCACGTAAATGATCATGCACTGTTCACGTGACTGATCATGTACTGATCACGTGACTGATCATGCACTGATCACGTGGCTATCATGCTCTGCTCACGTGGCTGATCATGCAACGATCACGTAGCAACCATGTACTGGTCACGTGACTGATCATGCACTGATCACGTGAATTGATCCTGCACTGATCACGTGGCTCATCATGCACTGATCACGTGGCTGATCACATGTATCACGTGACTGATCATGCACTGATCACGTGGCTCTCATGCACTGATCACGTGGCTGTCATGCACTGATCACGTGGATATCATGCACTGATCACGTGGCTGATCACACACGTATCACATGACTGATCATGCACTGATCACGTGGCTATCATGCACTGATCACGTGGCTGATCATGCACTGATCACGTGGCTATCATGCACTGATCACGTGGCTGATCATGCACTGATCACGTGACTGATCATGCACTGATCACGTGGCTGATCATGCACTGATCACGTGGCTGATCATGCACTGATCACGTGGCTATCATGCACTGATCACGTGGCTGATCATGCACTGATCACGTAGCTATCATGCACTGATCACGTGACTGATCATGCACTGATCACGTGTGATCATGCACTGATCACGTGGCTGATCATGCACTGATCACGTGGCTGATCATGCACTGATCACGTGACTGATCATGCACTGATCACGTGACTGATCATGCACTGATCACGTGGCTATCATGCACTGATCACGTGGCTGATCATGCACTGATCACGTGACTGATCATGCACTGATCACGTGGACTGATCATGCACTGATCACGTGACTGATCATGCACTGATCACGTGTCTGATCATGCACTGATCACGTGGCTATCATGCACTGATCACGTGGCTGATCATGCCATGATCACGCAGCTACCATGTACTGGTCACATGACTGATCATGCACTGATCACGTGACTGATCATGCAGTGATCACGTGGCTATCATGCACTACTCACGTGGCTGATCATGCAATGATCATGTAGCTACCATGTACAGGTCACGTGAATGATCATACACCCATCAGGTGACTGATCATGCACTGATCACGTGGCTATCATGCACTGATCACGAGACTGATCATGCACTGATCACGTCTATATCATGCACTGATCACATGACTGCCCGCACTGATCACGTGGATGATCATACACATCTTGTGACAGATCATGCACTGATCACGTGGCTGATCATGCACTGATACCGTGACTGAGCATGGACTGATCACATGACTATCATGTAGTGATCACGTGACTTAATGGCGCTGATCATGTGACTGATCATGCGCTGATCATGTTTGCTATCATACACTGATCATGTGCCTCTGGAGGCAATAAACAAAGAGCTGAGTAGGCACGAATCAAACAGTCAGCAGGCAATAATCATGGAACTCAGGTGTGAGGAATCATGCTGCTCAGCTGGCAATAATCAAGCAGCTGAGCAGGCAGGAATTACGCAGCACAGCTGGCAATTGTCAAGCAGATGACAGGCAGGAATCGTGCAGCTCAGCTGGCAATTGTCAAGCAGATGAGCAGACAGTAATCACGCAGCTCAGCAGGCCCTGATCACGTGACTGAGCATGCACTGTTCACGTGGCTGATCATACACTGATCACGTGATGATCATGCACTGATCACTTGGATATCATGCACTGATCACGTGGCTGATCATACACTGTTCACGTGTCTGACCATGCACTGATCACGTGGCTGATCATACACTGATCACGTAACTGATCATGCACTGATCACGTGGCTATCATGCACTGATCACGTGGCTGAACATGCACTGATCACGTGGCTGATCACACACCTGATCACGTGGACATATCATGCACTGATCACGTGGCACTCATGCACTGATCACGTGACTGATCATACTTGATCACGCAATCATGCAGTGATCACGTGGCTATCATGCACTGCTCACGTGGCTGATCATGGCAATGATCATGTAGCTACATATACAGGTCACGAATGGATCATACACCCATCAGGTGACTGATCATGCACTGATCACGTGGCATCATGCACTGATCACGTGACTGATCATGCACTGATCACGGCTATCATGCACTGATCACATGACCGTCTTGCACTGACCGACACCACGATGATCGGCAGCACACCTGGTGGAGGATCATGCACTGATCACGTGGCTGATCATGCACTGATACCGTGACTGAGCATGGACTGATCACACATGATATGCATGTAGCATCATGGACGAACGTGGTGCTGATCATGTGACTGATCATGCACTGATCATGTTTGCTATCACACTGATCTGCGTGCTTCTGGAGGCAATAAACAGAGCTGATAGGCACGAATCACCGTCAGCAGGCAATGATCATGGAACTCACTGTGAGAACATGCTGCTCAGCTGGCATAATCAAGAAGTGAGCAGGCAGGAACACGGCACAGCTGCATTGTCAAGCAGATGACAGGCAGGAACGTGCAGCTCAGCTGGCAATTGTCAAGCAGATGAGCAGACAGTAATCACGCAGCTCAGCAGGCCCAGATCACGTGACTGAGCATGCACTGATCACGTGGCTGATCATACACTGATCATGGAGGATCATGCACTGACACGTGGCTGATCATCACTGTTCACGTGTCCACCATGCACTGATCACGTGGCTGATCATACACTGCTCACGTAACTGATCATGCACTGATCACGTGGCTATCATGCACCATCACGTGGATTGTCACATACCTGTTCACGTGGCTGATCACACACTGATCACGTGACATATCATGCACTGATCACGTGGCACTCATGCACTGATCACGTGGCTGATCATACTCTGCTCACGTAACTTCATGCACACATCACGTGGCTATCATACAAACATCACGGCTCATGAATGATCACGAGCTACCATATACTGCACGCGACTGATCATGCA